>NW_024387552.1:0-150328 GCF_002994745.2 Rosa chinensis | reverse complement strand
AGTGTCTTGACGATTATACTTGGGCCGCACGTCCACTTGATTTACCGCTTGGAATTTAATTCGAAATCAATGGTATTTATAACAAAAGAAAATGTTGTGATGCACTAAGGTATATTGGATTAAACATAGTCTTGAAAAGGGTAGCTGTTTCAGTCCCATTGCACATCGAGACTCCCTGTTCCCGTACCTAAGTGTTGAAAATAATTGTAAAGAAAGGAAAGAATAGAAGTAATTTTACTTAATTTCGTAAAAAAAAAAAAAAAAAAATAATTAGATGTGAATAGTGACGTTTTGTTTGTTTGTGTGAAAGTTTTGTGTAAATGGTGTCTAATCTTGTTAAACAAAGGAAATGTTTTTGTAAATATTGTTAATTCTTGATTTATTATAAGTGTGTAAAATCGTATGAGTAGATAAGGGCCCTTTTGTTAATATTGGCCTTAACCCTTCATTAGTGCCTTTCTAAGGTCTTATGAGGTTGAGGGCGGCTTTTATTAACATTTGGAGAACTGTCTAACACATGAGTTCTTTTCAAGCTGAGTAAGGGGCATATAGGTGGTGTCTTAGGTTGAGACCCTGGGTGATGGGTTCAAATTGGATCTCAGAGATACTATAGACCGTGCGCGTAAACCACAATGTGGGAGTAGCCAATAGGGGCCTAAACCTCAATGAGGGAGTAGCCTCCGTAGTGTCACCAAAATGAGTCCTCCCTCTCACTTACCTCTTAATCTGGCCATCTAGCCTTCTGAAACAAAGGAAGTGACTTATGTCTAGGCGACTATCCCTAGATCGTATCTCACCAATAGTAGTGGTTTCTATTGGGCTCGACTTACAACTTGTAATCAATTGAGATATTAACTTTATTTTGTAAAGATAATAAGATACTTGAACATAACCTCCACTTGTAAATTGTGTTGTTTTGTACATTTTATACTTGTATATTAATTCTTATAAATAGTAAAGTCGTGAATAGTAACTTGTGAATAGTGACTCGTGAATAGTAAGGTTGATGTATAAATCACTAATTTGTAATTAACTCACTTTATACTTTGCTAACTTCTTTGAATTTTGATGATGTTCAGGATTCCTATGAATGACCGAGCCTTTTAGATCCTCTACACTAAAGGAAATTGAAGCAAGGCTCGCTCGCTTGAAGGGTCCTTCACTTCTTGAGCAGACAAGCCCTTCCCCTTCGACACACAGAGGGTACATCTTTAACGAACAAGGGAAGAGGACCTACTGTTCTGAGGAGTCTACATCACCTACACCAAGTCCATCTCCTCCTTCACGTTCACCTTCACCTGTGATTTCGTCCAACTCTACACCACCACCTTCACCACCACCTGAAGAAGTCGAAGAAGAGAGAATGGCATCTATTAGGGAACTTTCCACTGCAACTGTTGAAGGAGGACCCCCTACAGGCATAGTATACCCTCCCCTGCAGCTGGAAGACAAGCAGAGTTTGAGCTAAAGAGTGGTTTGTTGCACAAGCTCCCTATCTTCCATGGACTTAATATGGAGGACGCTAACAAGCATGTTCGAGAATTTCAATCTGTTTGTGCAAACATGCAACCACAAGGGGCAGATGAGAACCTTCTTAAGATGAGAGCATTTCCATTCTCTCTAGCTGATAGAGCCAAGGATTGGCTATATGAACTCCTGCAGGACGTATCACTCATGGGAACAATGAGAAAGGCCTTCTTGGAGAAATACTTCCCAGCTTCTAAGGTCATCACATAGAAAGAAGCTCAGTGGAATAGAGCAAGCCCATGATGAGTCCTATGCTGCTTACTATGAGAGGTTCAATTCCCTTGCACAATGTCCTCAACATCAGATGAAGGATGAGACCCTACTCACATGTTTCTATGAAGGACTCTTACCCTTGGAAAGGCAAATGTTGGATGCTGCAGCTGGAGGAGCTTTTGTGGATAAGTCCCCTACAGTTGGGAAGGAGCTTATAGCTAATCGTGCCTTGAACTCCCAACAATATGAGGGAGTAGGACACTCTACTCGTAGGGTGCATGAGATGAGCAAGAATACTGCAATTGAGGACCAACTGAATAAGCTTACTCTACTCATGAATCAAGTGGTAAGTTCCAAGGGACCAAGTGCAACAATAGCTTGTGGGTATGCTCTATGCAAGGGCATGTTACAGATCAGTGCCCTCAACTTAATGAGAATGGAGGATGGGAATCTGCAAATGCTATTGGAGGATATCAAGGAGGATACCAAGGAGGACCTCAACGTCCTAGACATGACCTTACTCCAATACGTACAACCCAGGATGGAGGGACCATCCCAACTTCAAGTGGACCAACAATGATAACGTTCAGAATCCTCTTGGTGGGAACTTCCAACGTCCTCAAGGGCCTTCATTCCAAGGATCATCTTTTCAAAGGCCCTACATGCCTCCCTCAACAGAACTCAGGACCTTCAATGTCTCACTATGACAAAACGTTGGAAGCCTTGACTAGTTCCACCCAGGCCTTGACAAACTCTACTCAAGCTTTGATTCAAGGACAACAGACCCACACTAAGGATATTGCAGATCTTAAGAAACAGATGGGCCAAGTTGTGGACTTCATGAGCAAGATTCATGAGACTGGGAAGCTTCCTAGTGGCACAATACCTAACCCTAAGGGTAATGTGGAGAATGCATCAGTTGTGACTACGAGGAGTGGGAGACCATTTGTGGATCCACCCAAGCAACCCAAGAAGGTCCAAATGAGCATAGAAATTGAGGAAGACCAAGAACCCACCAAGTTGGGTATTGAGAAGGACCCTGCAACGTCAAAGGAAGAGACCAAGGCATCCTCATCTTTAAAGGCAAAACCGGAAATCAAAGGTAATAATTCTAACTTATCAAATTCGGTTATTGCTAACCCTTCTTCTTCTTGCATGCCCTTCCCACGCAGGTTTGCCCAATCTAAGAAGGATGAAAGTGACCAAGCTATCTTGGAAACTTTCAAGAAGGTGCAAGTAAACCTACCCCTCCTAGAGGCCATCAAGCAAGTCCCTAAGTATGCCAAGTTCCTCAAAGAGCTTTGCACTACTAGGAGAGTAAACCGTGAAAAGGAGGTGGTAAAGGTAAGTGAGAATGTCTCTGCCCTAATTCAGAGGAAGATCCCTCCAAAGTGTAAGGATCCTGGAAGCTTTACCATTCCTTGTACTATTGGTAACTCTAGATTTAAGAATGCCATGCTAGACCTAGGTGCATCTGTTAATGTTATGCCCTACTCTGTTTATGAAACCCTAGGTCTAGGGGAACTTAAATCTGACAATGTTATCATTCAGTTAGCTGACAGATCCAATGCATACCCTAGAGGTTTGTTGGAGGATGTGCTTGTACAGGTTAACCATCTTATCTTCCCAGCTGATTTTTATGTATTGGAAATGGAGGACTCCCCTGTAAGTTCCACTCCATTGCTTTTGGGACGTCCTTTCTTAAGGACAGCTAGGACGAAGATTGATGTGTATGAAGGCTCTCTTACAATGGAGTTCGATGGTGACATTATTGGCTTTAACATCTTTGAAGCCATGAGGTATCCCCTAGAGGTTAATGATTGTTTTTCTGCTGACATTTTGGATGAACTTGCGCAGAAAATGTTTGATGTTGCATGAGGATACCCTAGTCACTACCCTTGAGAGTGGGGTAGGCTATACAAAGGAAGGCGTCACCATCTCAGAGGACAAGTTGAAAGACACTTGTGAGGATAAAATCATTGAAAACGTCTCCTTCCTTGAGGCATCACCCTTTATAGGTAAGTCTGTTTCTCCTTTGTCCATTCAGTTATCCACTCACTAACACATTACCTTCAGTGGTCCAGGCCCCAGAACTTGAGCTAAAACCTCTTCCAGACCATTTGAAGTATGTCTACTTAGGGGACAAGGAAACCTTGCCAGTGATTGTGTCCTCTGCACTAACAACTCCACAAGAAGAGAAGTTGGTGGAAATGTTGAAGCAACACAAGACCGCCATAGGATGGACATTGGCGGATATCAAGGGAATCAGCCCTACAACTTGCGTCCACAGGATACTTCTAGAGGAGGGGTCTAAACCCACTAGAGAGGCTCAACGTCGTCTCAACCCTCCAATGATGGAAGTAGTGAAGAAGGAGGTTATCAAACTCCTTGATTGTGGGGTAATCTACCCTATTTCTGACTCCAAGTGGGTCTCTCCAGTTCAGGTCGTGCCCAAGAAGTCTGGGATCACTGTGGTAAAGAATGCTGATAACGAACTGGTGCCCCAAAGGACAGTAACAGGCCACAGAGTATGCATTGACTATAGGAGGCTCAACGCAACCACAAGGAAAGACCACTTTCCTCTGCCATTCATTGACAGATGCTTGAGCGCCTAGCTGGACATGACTACTACTGCTTCCTGGATGGATACTCTGGTTACAACCAGATTGCAATTGCAAATGAAGATCAAGAGAAGACAACCTTCACTTGCCCCTTTGGAACGTTTGCCTATAGACGTATGCCTTTCGGACTTTGCAACGCTCCAGGTACCTTTCAGAGGTGTATGGTAAGTATCTTTTCAGATTATATTGAGAAAATCATAGAGGTATTCATGGATGACTTTTCAGTTTTTGGAAAGAATTTTGATGATTGTCTTAATAATCTGGAGATAATTCTGAAACGTTGCATGGAAACTAACCTTGTCTTAAACTGGGAAAAATGCCATTTTATGGTTAAACAAGGAATAGTTCTAGGACATATTGTCTCTGCTAGGGGTATAGAGGTTGATAAAGCCAAGGTTGATATTGTGCGTCACTTACCCTCTCCCACTTCTGTGAGAGAGATTCGTTCTTTCCTTGGTCATGCAGGTTTTTACAGGAGGTTCATCAAGGACTTCTCCAAAATTTCGAGACCCTTATGTCAACTACTCCAGAAGGATGTGCCCTTCCACTTTGACAAGGAGTGTCAAGAAGCTTTTGACAAGCTTAAGGAGTTGTTGACATCTGCCCCCATCATGTTACCTCCAGACTGGTCCTTGCCCTTTGAGTTAATGTGTGATGCCTCTGACTACGCAGTTGGAGCCGTTTTGGGACAAAGGAAGGAAAAGCTGCCCTATGCCATCTACTACGCCTCAAGGACTCTCAATGATGCACAAATGAACTTACTCCACCACAGAGAAAGAGCTCCTTGCAGTTGTCTTTGCCCTTGAGAAGTTTCGCTCCTATTTACTTGGTACCAAAGTTACTATCTTTACTGACCATCAGCAGCTTTGAAATACTTGATGACCAAGAAGGAGGCGAAACCAAGGCTCATCAGATGGATCCTACTCTTGCAAGAATTCGACGTGGAAATCAAGGACAAGAAGGGTAGTGAGAACGTGGTAGCTGACCACTTGAGTCGCTTAGTGCATGCAGAAGATTATCTCCCTCTGGTGGAGACATTTCCAGACGAGCAACTCTTTGGACTTCAGGTAAGTGAACCATGGTATGCAGACATTGTGAATTATATTGTGTCTAGAAAGATTCCTGATACCATGTCACGTGCTCATAGGGATAGGCTTAAGAAAACTGTTAAGCAATATGTTTGGGATGAACCTTATTTGTGGAAGTATTGCTCTGATCAATTGATTAGGAGATGTGTGCCTGAACATGAACATAATGCTATACTTTCTTTTTGCCACTCTAAAGCATGTGGGGGACACTTTGGGTCTAAGAAGACTGCGTTTAAGGTGCTAGAGTCTGGGTTCTATTGGCCAACATTATTTAGGGATGCACATGCCTATTGTTTAACTTGTGATAAGTGCCAAAGAACAGGAAATCTAGGTCCTAGAGATCAAATGCCATTGTCCAATATAATAACTGTTGAAATATTTGATGTCTGGGGTATAGATTTCATGGGACCTTTCCCTTCATCTTTTGGGTTTCTCTATATCTTACTTGCAGTGGACTATGTTTCCAAATGGGTGGAAGCAAAGGCCACTAGAACTAATGACTCTAAGGTTGTTGCAGATTTTATCAAGTCTAACATCTTTAGCAGGTTTGGAATGCCTAGAGTTCTCATTAGTGATGGAGGATCCCATTTTTGCAATCGGACGATTGAGGCTCTCTTGAAGAGATATGATGTCACACATAAGGTTTCTACACCTTATCACCCACAAACTAGTGGGCAGGCTGAGGTCTCTAATCGTCAGATTAAGGGGATATTGGAGAAGACTGTGAACCCCAACAGGAAGGACTGGTCCTTGCGTCTAGAGGATGCTTTGTGGGCCTACAGAACTGCATACAAAACTCCCATAGGTATGTCACCATATCGAATTGTCTATGGCAAACCATGCCATTTACCTGTGGAGTTGGAGCACAAAGCTTGGTGGGCTGTGAAGCAGTTCAACATGGATATGGATGCAGCTGGGCTTCATAGGAAGTTGCAATTGCAAGAGTTAGAGGAGATAAGGAATGATGCCTTTGAAAGTGCTAAAATTTACAAGGATAAGACTAAGGCATTCCATGACAAAATGATTCGAAGAAAGACTTTTGTTGTGGGTCAAAAAGTTCTTCTCTTCCATTCTCGTCTCAAACTCTTCCCAGGTAAGCTTCGTTCTCGTTGGATTGGACCTTTTGTTATCACTCATGTGTTTCCTCATGGAGCTGTGCAGATAAAGAGTGAACATACAAGCAACGAGTTCAAAGTGAATGGCCATCGCTTGAAGCCTTACTATGAGGCATTTGTGGAACATGAAGTGGAGGATGTACCCCTCCAAAACGTTCCAAACCCTGAGGATTAAATGGAGGTACAAGTCTAGGCTGAAAGACTATAAACATTAAGCGCGCTGCTTGGGAGGCAACCCAATTCTGAAGTAGCTGTGGAGGAGTCATCAACGCAGATTTGTTTTATCTCTCCCTTTTACTTCTCCAATTTTTCTTTATGTTGGTAGTCATTTTCGTAAATTTCATCCCTATATGCTTAAGTGTTCCATTGCATGCTTTTTATTGATTACATTGAGGACAATGCAATATTTAAGTGTGGGGGAAGGGATTTACACTTTTATCTTGAGTCATATATTGAAAAATACAAAAAAATTGAAAAATGTCAAAAATTTAAAAATTTTCGTTGCTTTTGTTTTTGTTTTGAGTCTTAGGATGCCCTTTCAACTGTCTAGGATGATTCTATATCTCTAAAATCATGACTAAAAGAGGATCACAAGATTGAGATGATTTTTAAACATGGTATTCTTTGGTTAATTGAGATATATGAAAAATGTGTGCCTTGTAGTGGATATGGATTCGAAAACTTTGGTACAGAATATGAGCATGTTAGGATGAGTTTTGATTCATATAAGCCCATGTGAGATAATTGAGCCATGTCCCTTTTTCTTGGAGTGAAATGAAAAATATATTCTTATTTTCTTGGCGATATTTTGATGATCTCATTATTCTTCATTTGATTGATTGCTTGCCATAGATTAAGTTTGATGGACTAGAGAATGCTAGAATTCACTCTTGTGCTTGTTGAGACGTTTGTCAATACATGGCCCTGATTCTGGAAGGGATAGAGGTACCCTAGGAATTTCCACCATTGCCAAATAAACCTGTGTCCCTAATTGTGCCCGTCGTGGGACTCCCCTAGATAAGCCCCTTTGAGCCTACATTGAGCCTTTTCATTCATCACCCTTAAAACCCTTAACCATGAAGCTTAGTATAGTTAAAACCCTACCCTTTGTTCTAAGAACTTAGTGGAGCTATCTTTTGAGACATACTTCGTGGGTTTGGTGCTAAGGATGAAAATTGAGAAGAGGTGAAAGTTAAAGTGTGGGGGTAGACTTGTCCATAAAAGAAAAATATATGAAAAAGCCGAGAAAAAGAAAAAAAAAAAAAAAAAAAAAAATGTATACGGCTAAAAAGAAAAGAAAGAAAAATGTTTATGGATTTTAGTCCCCCATACTTGGTGATTTTGGAGTTTACGTTGAACTGAAGGCCCACTACAGAAAAATTTGGCCTTTGTCCATTCACTATAGTTCAAGGGAAGTTTACAATGAAGATTGGGCCCAACATGAAGACATTAGGCCCCTTTTATGTTACCTCTAGGGAAAGTGACGTTTTTGCAATGCCTTGGTGGATTTCTTGAGGTCTCTACATCTACATGTGCTCTGCTAGGTTTTTAGGACACTTTGATAAATCCTTACCCTTCATTTCTTAAAACCTTGAGCCTTGGCCCCATTACAACCTTTAAGAAGACCTTCTTGATCCTTAAGATGGGACAGCCCTTGATGTGGAGATGAGTTACAAGAGTTGAACTATGGCTTGGGTCCATCTGTGCAAGTAGTTGGTGTCCTTCATGAGATCTTTAAAGAAAATTATACATGTGCTTTCGTTTCTTGAATTATGTGATATACTTGCTTTCACATATACTTGAGTGTATAAGCTTTTAAGCATTGCCATGATCTGAGAGAAGAAAGAGTGGATATAACTTGTGAGGAGTTGAATCATACTTGTTTGAAACATGCTTAACAGAAACCATCACCATTGTTTCAACCAAGTCCTACTTGTGTATATGTAAGTTATGTGTTTTAATTAACTCTCGAATGCCTAACATTGAATTTTGGTTAAGTGCTAATCTTGGTGTTATGAAAGTAAGAGATTGCTGAGACAAATAGTTGAAGGGCAATAGAGTCATTGTTTTTGTCAAGTCTTTAAATTTTCGTTGAGTCTTAGTGTGTGTCTTAGTTTGATTTTGCTAAGGGACTAGCAAAAGCTAAGTGTGGGGAATTTGATAGGAGCATTTTAATGCGACGTTTTAACTGCATTTCCCTACACTTTTCTGCGCCATTTCCTTGAAAATCCCTGTTTGGGAAAGTTTCCATTCTTTGATTGGGAAAGTTCCTTATTGTAGAAAGTTTCCATTTTGTCTTCATTTTTCATTTCTCATTTCTCATTTCTCATTTTCATTTCTCATTTCTGGAAAGTTTCTATTTTTCATTTTTAGTAAGTTTCTATTTTCATTTTTTAGAAAGTTTCTATTTTAAGTATAGTTTCTATTTTCAGGACCTCCGAGCTAGAAAGTGGAAATGAACGCACGAATGGAAAGAGGAGCTTGCGAACATCAAGACGAACGAACATGAGAGAAAATGGCCCACACATTTGAGCAGAAATGAAGAAACAAGCTTTCCTAGTCCAACCAGGAAATCCTACGAAATGGAGGAAGGCTTCCCTAGCAAGTTTCCAACGCAACCATGAAAAAGAAATGGAAAAATAATGTGTTTTGCGTTGGAAAATGAGAAGGCTTGAAGATGAAGCAACGAGGCCCAAGAACTCTTTGGATTTTCGGCAAATTGGATAATGGCCCATCAAAGCCCATGACACTAGGGTTTGTGACGCAAACCCTAGCCCTAAAGATATGTTTGCCGTGAAATTGCATGAGAGAAACAAGGAAGAGGCGTCCAAAAATCAGAAAATAAAGAAGATTTTCTATGGAGATTTTCTAGGGTTATTTTTATGGAAATAAATCAAGAGATAAAACCCTAGAAGACCTAGCCGTCCAAGCCAAGAGGAAAACAAGGGGATGCCGTGCAAACCCTAGGGAATTCGGCAAAAGATAATGAAGAGAAAAACTAGGGTTTTGCCGTGAGGAAAAATCAGAAAAAATAAAGAGATTTCGTGGAGATTTCTTAGGGAGCTTTTAAAGGAAAGAGAATATGTGTTGAACACAAAAAGCTCTCAAAGGAGTCTAGGTTCGTCCCCCTTTATTCTCTAAGTATATTGTTGCCGAAATTGGTGAAGGAAATCAGAAATATCTATATATATTTCGGCAAGATTATTTAGGGAATTTATATTGGAATTTTGTGATTGGTTGCACCACCTCATAGGGCTTATGTGGCACGAAATCATTGGAGAAAATTATGTGGAGGAAGCAAGAGATTGCCGTGAGCTTTGCTAGGGTTGTGGACGGATTGAAGACCTAGAAGCCGCCCTATATATTCCTCTCTTCTCTCAACGTCAAGGGTTCCGAATTCCACTTTTGCGTTTATACTTTGAGAAAATAATTCAGAAATCTCTCTAGCTAGCCGTGTTCTTCTCCATCCTCTAGGGCAACCACGAAGTGCAAGCAAGGCCAAGGAAGAAGAAGACAAGCCGTGCACACCATCCACCCTCCACCTTGAAGATTGCTTTCGAAATTCAAGAGACCACATCATCACTTCATTCATCTCATCTTCATCACGGTGTAATCCGATTCTCCTTGTACCTTTGCTTTGTATTTTCGTTGGTTTTGCCTTAGTTGACACATATGTATGAACAAGTATTGTTTTCTGAAATTTTATGATGAATTGTTAATTTTCAGATTCATATATTGCGATTTATGGTTGCTTTTGTGTGAGTGTTTGATTAAATTTGCATGATAGAAATCTTTTGTATGATTATCTTGAATGGTTCGAAACATTTAGGGTTCTTATGTGATTGTTGCTACGAATTTGAGAACATGAATCAACTTTTTGGTTTTGTGTTCTTGAATCGATAAGTAGTAAAGGTTTTGTACAAAAACCGAATTTAATCAAAGAAGATTGCAATTAGGTGGACTTTTTCATACTAAGTTGCACATTTGAGTTGATAGCCTTTCTAGGTGTTTATTGCGTTAAACATGACATGATTGACTAGCTTTCTAGGGCTTGATTGCATGTTTGATAGAATTAATCTAGGTGCTTTCACTTAGGTTAATTAGCATTGAAAGTAAAATATGGGAAATTGTTTGCTTTTGAACGTTTCACATGATCAACTCCTCTTGCATGACTATGATGAACAATGATGAACTTGAATTAATTTTAATCATGAGTTTCGACTTTGATCTTTGTTCTTGCATTCCATTTGTATTTTTATGTTTTTGCATTTTAATTATTTAGGTAACTTAGATTTTATTTTCGGAAATTAAAACCAAAAACCAAAAACTCCCCCCTTTTCGTAAATATGTCTATATTTTGTAAATATTATACTTTGTTTTAATTTTAATTGTTTAATTGTTTGACAATGACAGGTGTACCCTCAATCCCCGGAATAGAACGATCCCTATTTACTTTATACTACTAATGACATTTCAGGGTTAAATTGGTCGCTCGATAAAAGCGACATCATCCTTACCCTTCATTTCTTAAAACCTTGAGCCTTGGCCCCATTACAACCTTTGAGAAGACCTTCTTGATCCTTAAGATGGGACAGCCCTTGATGTGGAGATGAGTTACAAGAGTTGAACTATGGCTTGGGTCCATCTGTGCAAGTAGTTGTATCCTTCATGAGATCTTTAAAGAAAATTATACATGTGCTTTCGTTTCTTACATTATGTGATATACTTGCTATCTGTCACATATACTTGAGTGTATAAGCTTCTAAGCATTGCCATGATCTGAGAGAAGAAAGAGGGATATACCTTGTGAGATTTGAATCAAACTTGTTTGAAACATGCTTAACAGAAACCATCACCATTGTTTCAACCAAGTCCTACTTGTGTATATGTAAATTATGTGTTTTAATTAACTCTCGAATGCCTAAACATGGAATCTTGATTGAGTGCTAATCTTAATGTTGTGAAAGTAAGAGATTGCTGAGACAAATAGTTGAAGGGCAATAGAGTCTTTGTTTGTAAAGTCTTTAATTTTCGTTGAGTCTTAGTATGTGTCTTAGTGTGATTTTGCTAAGGGACTAGCAAAAGCTAAGTGTGGGGGAATTTGATAGGAGCATTTTAATGCGACGTTTTAACTGCATTTCCCTACATTTTCTGCGTTATTTCCTTAATAAAACTCTGTTTAGGAAAGTTTCCATTCTTTGATTGGGAAAGTTCCTCTTTGTAGAAAGTTTCTATTTTTGTAGTTTCTATTTATCATTTTTAGTAAGTTTCCATTTTCGGTAGTTTCTATTTTTCATTTTTAGAAAGTTTCCCATTTTCAGTTTAGGAAAGTTGCCATTTTTCATTTTTAGGAAAGTTTCTATTTTTCTTACTAGTTTCTATTTTCAGGACCTCCGAGCTAGAAAGTGGAAATGAACTCATAAATGGAAAGAGGAGCTTGCGAACTACAAGGGAGCAAAGATGAAGAACAATGAGCCACAGAAATGAGCAGAAATGAGAAGAAGAAGTTTTCCTGGTCCAACCAGGAAACCCTGCGGAAAGGAGGAAGGCTTCCCTAGCAAGTTTCCAACGCAACCATGAAAAAGAAATGGAAAAATAATGTGTTTTGCGTTGGAAAATGAGAAGGCTTGAAGATGAAGCAACGAGGCCCAAGAACTCTTTGGATTTTCGGCAAATTGGATAATGGCCCATCAAAGCCCATGACATTAGGGTTTGTGACGCAAACCCTAGCCCTTAAAGATGTTTGCCGTGAATTTGCAAGAGAGAAACAAGGAGGAGGCGTCCAAAAATCAGAAAATAATAAGAAGATTTCGGTGGAGATTTTCTAGGGCTATTTTTATGGAAAGAAAATCTACTTGAAGAAACCCTAGAAGACCTAGCCGTCCAAGCCAAGAGGAAATCAAGGAATTGCCGTGCAAAATAAAGAAGAAACCCTAGAGAATTCGGCAAAGATTTTATCTAGAGAGTTTTAAGGAAAGAAAATATGGTGGAGACCAAGAAAAGCTCAAAAGAAGTCTAGATACATTCCTATATTCCCTAAAGAGTTTTGGCCGAAATAAAAGAGAAAATCAGAATATTATCAAGGGAATTTCGGCAAGAATTATTTAGGGAATTAAATGGAATTTTGTGATTGGTTGCACCACCTCATAAGGCTTATGTGGCAAGCAAGCATTGGAGGAAATTATGTGGAGTTATATCATTGTGCCGTGAGATTACTAGGGTTACAAGGCTTGGAGAACAAAGGAAGCCGTCCCCTATATATTCATCTCTTCTTTCAACGTCAAGGGTCCAAGTTCCATTCTTTACGTTTACACTTTGAGAAAATAATTCAGAAAACTCTTCTAGACTAGCCGTGCTCTCTCCATCCTCTAGGGCAACCACGAAGTGCAAGCAAGGCCAAGGAAGAAGAAGACAAGCCGTGCACACCATCCACCCTCCACCTTGAAGATTGCTTTCGAAATTCAAGAGACCACATCATCACTTCATTCATCTCATCTTCATCACGGTGTAATCCGATTCTCCTTGTACCTTTGCTTTGTATTTTCGTTGGTTTTGCCTTAGTTGACACATATGTATGAACAAGTATTGTTTTCTGAAATTTTATGATGAATTGTTAATTTTCAGATTCATATATTGCGATTTATGGTTGCTTTTGTGTGAGTGTTTGATTAAATTTGCATGATAGAAATCTTTTGTATGATTATCTTGAATGGTTCGAAACATTTAGGGTTCTTATGTGATTGTTGCTACGAATTTGAGAACATGAATCAACTTTTTGGTTTTGTGTTCTTGAATCGATAAGTAGTAAAGGTTTTGTACAAAAACCGAATTTAATCAAAGAAGATTGCAATTAGGTGGACTTTTTCATACTAAGTTGCACATTTGAGTTGATAGCCTTTCTAGGTGTTATTGCGTTAAACATGACATGATTGACTAGCTTTCTAGGGCTTGATTGCATGTTTGATAGAATTAATCTAGGTGCTTTCACTTAGGTTAATTAGCATTGAAAGTAAAATATGGGAAATTGTTTGCTTTTGAACGTTTCACATGATCAACTCCTCTTGCATGACTATGATGAACAATGATGAACTTGAATTAATTTTATCATGAGTTTCGACTTTGATCTTTGTTCTTGCATTCCATTTGTATTTTTATGTTTTTGCATTTTAATTATTTAGGTAACTTAGATTTTATTTTCGGAAATTAAAACCAAAAACCAAAAACTCCCCCCTTTTCGTAAATATGTCTATATTTTGTGAATATTATACTTTGTTTTAATTTTAATTGTTTAATTGTTTGACAATGACAGGTGTACCCTCAATCCCCGGAATAGAACGATCCCTATTTATTACGTACTATTAATGACATTTCAGGGTTAAATTGGTCGCTCGATAAAAGCGACATCAGAATTCTGAATCCAAACATGTATGCATCCATAAGAAGTTACAAACGCACAAACATGTAGCATATAATCTCGACCATTGTACATAGCCTTTACCACTTCAATTTATGCCCCAAAACGATTAGGTGAATCAGAACACAAATTTGGCTTTATCAACCTGCAGATTAACATCATTATTCAACCAAAATCATATGCTTAAAGATATAAAGGATGGCACAAAATCAGATTATAAAGATATCATAAACAAATCAAGAACATAAAGAAACAAATCTGAAAATTACTAACATAAACTCATTCTCAACAAAAATCCAATTCCAATAATAAAGCTCATAAAGAAATCTGAAATTCAATACTAAAGAGTACGAAAACAGAAATAAGGGCCATGAATTACACTTTTTGATCTTCAAGGAAGCTTGGAGAACGTCAAGAGAACACAAGGCTTGGCCTTCAAGAACACGAACAGCCTTGGAGAAGTCCTAAAGCTCTTCACGATCAGAGGCTTTTTCTGAATATTTGGAGAGGGTTTTGGAGAGAAGAGAGCTAAGCTAATGAACTGAATTTTGTATGAAGAGTGATGATTTTGGAGTAGAGAATGGCTGCTATTTATAGTGGAATTCTCATCTCTTGTGATGCAATCATGGCCAATCATCTTGAGGTGATTTCTCCTCCAAATTTGCTTGATTTTCTCATGACAAAGTCTTGATTTTTCTGATCTCTTTTCCCCTTAATGACTCATTGTATATTCCTTGAATAGTGACCAGATACATCCCTTATTCCTCTCCTTTGATTTGCACTAATTTCTTCCAATTGTGCACATAATGAACTCCTACAATCAAGAAAAATCAGAATTTAATTAGTGTTATAATCAATAGTAAATAAGATAATCAAGAATAAATATTGATTATAAACACTCCCTTTTATCTCCTTGAATTCTTCATGATTTTTTTAAGTTTTCCTTGAATTCATCAGTCAAGAGTTCTTAATGTGATGGACTCTCATTAAATAAAAAATCAGAAATAGAAAAGTTCAAATGAAGAAAGTTTCCTAAAACAAAATAGGAAATATTTCCTAAAATGAAAGAGGAAAGTTTCTAAAATGACTTGTCCTTAATTTATGCTCATTTCTGCTCTTTTTCCTGTTTTCTCCATTTCACCTTGAAGTACCTAAAAACATAAACTATGTTATAATTATTAATTTTAAGAGAATAACTTAGCCAAATGAGGGAAAATACATATTAAAATGTCACACTTTGTGCTCTATCAAATACCCCCACACTTAGCTTTTGCTAGTCCCTTAGCAAAATCAAAACAAAAGACTCAACAAAAGCAAACACGTCACTACTAGACTCTACACAAGTGACACACAAAGACTATTTGCCCTTAACATTTGTCTCATAAATCCTTACTCTCATGGCATCAAAATTAGCACTTAATCAAGAATCAATATTTAGATATTCGAGAGTTAATTGAAGCATATAATCCACATATAAATAAGTAGGACTTGGTGTAACAATGGTGATGGGTGGAGCTCAGCATGTTTCAGACAAGTATGATTCATATCCTCACAAGGTATATCCACTCTTTCTTCACTCAGATCAAGGCAATGCTTAAAAGCTTATAACACTCAATTATATGTGAGAGAAAATATTTTGAGGCAATCAAATAGCTCACATATATAAGAAGCGAAAAGCACTTTGTGAATTAATTTTTCAAGATCTCATGAAAGATATCAACTACTTGCACGGATGGACCCAAGCCATAGTTCAACTCTTATAACTCATCTCCACAGATCAAAGGCTGTCCCATCTTAAGGATCAAAAAGGACTTTAAAGGGTTGAAATGGGGCTAAGGTTCAAGGTTTTAAGAAACAAAGGTTAAGGAATGTCAAAGTATCCTAAAAACCTAGTAGAGCTCATTTGATGTAGAGAGACTTCTAGAAATCCACTTGAACCTCGTGAACTGGACAAAGACCAAATTTTTATGTAATGGGCCTTCAATTCAAAACAATCTCCAAATTCACCAAGTATGGGGGACTAAAATCCAATGCATATTTTTTCTTTTTTTCTTTTCTAGCCATACACTTTTTTTTCTTTCATTTCTTTTTCAAGGCTTCCACATTTTTTTTCTTATGGACAAGTCTACCCCCACACTTGAACTTTCACCTCTTTCAATCTTCATCTTGCCATCAATCCATGTAGTAAGTCTCAAAAGATAGCTCTACTAATTCTTAGAATAAAGGGTAGGATTGTAACTATACTAAGGTTAGGGTTAAGGATTTTAAGGGTGATGAAAGAAAAGGCTTAATGTAGGCTCAAAGTGGTTTATCTAAGGGGGTCCCACGACGGGCACAAATATGGACAAGTTAATTTGCTATGGTGGTTCCTATGTGCCTCTATCCTTTCCAGAATCAGGGACATGTATTGATAAAAGTCTCAACAAGCACAAGAGTGAATTCTAGCATTCTCTAGTCCATCAAACTTAATCTATGGCAAGCAATCAATCAAATGAAGAATAATGAGATCATCAAAACATCGCCAAGAAATAAGAATATATTTTCATTATCACTCCAAGAAAAAGGGACATGGCTCAAATATCTCACATGGGCTTTTATGAATCAAAACTCATCTTAACATGCTCATATTCTGTACCAAGGTTACGAAATCCATATCCACTACACATGCATATTTTTCATATATCTCAATTAACCAAGAATACATTTAAAATCATCTCAATATTGTGATCCTCTTTTAGCCATAATTTCAGAGATATTGAATCATCCTAGACAGTTAAGGGCATCCTAAGACTCAAAATTAAAAACAAAGACTAAGACTGACCCAAAAAGGTTTTGGACTAGGGTTATTTCCTTTCTCCTTTCGGTAACTCCTTTGGAACATGACCAGGTGAAGAGGGACCGATTTTGGCGGAGCTCAGCTCACTTGTTTGACAGGGGACGAGACCCTTTGTCAGCACTTCTCGGATCCAAACTAGACCTTAGACATCACATCCCATCAGATGCGCCTACGATGAAGAAGTATTTCACCCAAAAATCATTTTGACTCAATAAATAAAAGCAACAATTTTTAATTTACATTTTTCAATTTTTGAATTTTTGACATTTTCAATTTTTTGTATTTTCAATATATATGACTCAAGACAAAAGTATAAATCCCTTCCCCACACTTAAATATTGCATTGTCCTCAATGTAATCAATCATAAGCATGCAATGGAACAATTAAGCATATAGGAATGGAATTTACGATAATAAATACGAAAACAAAAAAAAAAAAATAAAAGACACAAGTACAATTCAACCTAAACAAGTGAAGGGATAGAAATGTCAAACTCTCGTTGATGGCTCCTCCACAGCTTCGGTTGAAATGGGTTGCCTCCCATGCAGCGCTTAATATTTATAGTCCTTCAGCCTGGACTCTTCTCCTTGCTCACACAACAATTTTTTTTTTTTTTTGAGTTAATTTTCTTTATTTTTTACACACTTACAACAATTAATATTTAACGAAATTCAAAACAACCTAAGTATATTAATTACAATTTACATCATGCTTAATCTAAGTGAAACACATAATTTACAACATGCTAAAAAAAAAACCTCTACAAATTGCACAACAATTATAAAATACATGCTTAATTTGGTAACACTCATAAAACTTAAACTTAAATCACAATTATAGTCGGCCTAGCATAAATCGCAATTTGTCACCATTCCACAATGTAGTACAAAAATTTAGCATGCATTCTATAAATACAAAATTAATGACACTTTAAGCGTTAGAGATTTTAACAATCCCGGCAACGGCGCCAAAAATTGATGCGGCTGAAATAGCCTCACAATTTAACCCTGCAAAATGTAGTTGTTAGTATAGGATAAGCAGGGATCGTTCAGTCCGGGGATTGTAGGGTACACCTAAACAAAAAGGTCAATTTAAATTAGTAATTAATAAAACAAATATTAACAAGTATTATCTACAAATTTACACAAGAAACAACCATAAAAAGGGGGGATTCAACTTTTGGTTTCTAAGTTCCTACGAAATAAAACAAAAAGATAAATATATACATGTGATCGACTTCTTCACACTCAAATCAGAATTTCCAAACCATATCAACATGCAATGAATTATTTCAATCTAAACAACCTAAAATCGTGCCAACACTAAATATCAGAAATGAATTCGAAGTACAAGTCTGAAGAGATCGAGTACCACTTTAATTCTTCTTTGAATCTCCTAAGTTAGGAAAAGTCCGTAACTAAAATATTTCATAAAAACATCACGTTAATACTGAAGAGCATCCGTCAACATTAAATATGAATCATTAAGTGCATTAGAATTCTGAATCCAAACATGTATGCATCTATAAGAAGTTACAAATGCACAAACATGTAGCATATAATCTCGACCATTGTACATAGCCTTTACCACTTCAATTTATGCCCCAAACGATTAGGTGAATCAGAATTCTAACTGCACTTAATGATTCATATTTAATGTTATCAACCTGCAGATTAACATCATTATTCAACCAAAATCATATGCTTAAAGATATAAAGGATGGCACAAAATCAGATTGTAAAGATATCATAAACAAATCAAGAACATAAAGAAACAAATCTGAAAATTACTAACATAAACTCATTCTCAACAAAAATCCAATTCCAATAATAAAGCTCATAAACGAAATCTGAAATTCAATACTAAAGAGTACGAAAACAGAAATAAGGGCCATGAATTACACTTTTTGATCTTCAAGGAAGCTTGGAGAACGTCAAGAGAACACAAGGCTTGGCCTTCAAGAACACGAACAGCCTTGGAGAAGTCCTAAAGCTCTTCACGATCAGAGGCTTTTCTGAATATTTGGAGAGGGTTTTGGAGAGAAGAGAGCTAAGCTAATGAACTGAATTTTGTATGAAGAAGTGATGCCTTTGGAGTAGAGAATGACTGCTATTTATAGTGGAATTCTCATCTCTTGTGATGCAATCATGGCCAATCATCTTGAGGTGATTTCTCCTCCAAATTTGCTTGATTTTCTCATGACAAAGTCTTGATTTTTCTGATCTCTTTTCCCCTTAATGACTCATTGTATATTCCTTGAATAGTGACCAGATACATCCCTTATTCCTCTCCTTTGATTTGCACTAATTTCTTCTTCCAATTGTGCACATAATGAACTCCTACAATCAAGAAAAATCAGAATTTAATTAGTGTTATAATCAATAGTAAATAAGATAATCAAGAATAAATATTGATTATAAACAATCCATTTTATCTCCTCGAATTCTTCCTGATTAATCCTTCAATTTTCTTGATTTCATCACTCAAGAGTTTTAATGGGATGGACTCTCATTAGAATACAAAAATCAGAAATAGAAAAGTCAAATGAAGAAAGTTTCCTAAAACAAAATAGGAAATATTTCCTAAAATGAAAGAGGAAAGTTTCATAAATGACTTGTCATTAATTTATGCTCATTTCTGCTCTTTTTCACTTGTTTTCTCCATTTCGACCATGAAGTAGCTAAAAACAAACTATATTATAATTATTAATTTTAAGAGAATAACTTAGCCAAATGAGGGAAATACATATTAAAAATGTCACACTTTGTGCTCTGATCAAATACCCCCACACTTAGCTTTTGCTAGTCCCTTAGCAAAATCAAAACAAAAGACTCAACAAAAGCAAACACGTCACTACTAGACTCTACACAAGTGACACACAAAGACTATATTTGCCCTTAACATTTGTCTCATAAATCCTTACTCTCATGGCATCAAAATTAGCACTTAATCAAGAATCAATATTTAGATATTCGAGAGTTAATTGAAGCATATAATCCACATATAAATAAGTAGGATTGGTGTAACAATGGTGATGGGTGGAGCTCAGCATGTTTCAGACAAGTATGATTCATATCCTCACAAGGTATATCCACTCTTTCTTCACTCAGATCAAGGCAATGCTTAAAGCTTATAAACACTCAATTATATGTGAGAGAAAATATTTTGAGGCAATCAAATAGCTCACATATATAAGAAGCGAAAAGCACTTTGTGAATTAATTTTTCAAGATCTCATGAAGATATCAACTACTTGCACGGATGGACCCAAGCCATAGTTCAACTCTTATAACTCATCTCCACAGATCAAAGGCTGTCCCATCTTAAGGATCAAAAAGGACTTTAAAGGGTTGAAATGGGGCTAAGGTTCAAGGTTTTAAGAAACAAAGGTTAAGGAATGTCAAAGTATCCTAAAAACCTAGTAGAGCTCATTTTGATGTAGAGAGACTTCTAGAAATCCACTTGAACCCTCGTGAACTGGACAAAGACCAAATTTTTATGTAATGGGCCTTCAATTCAAAACAATCTCCAAATTCACCAAGTAGGGGGACTAAAATCCATATGCATATATTTTTTTTTCTTTGTTTTTCTTTTCTTAGCCATACACATTTTTTTTTTCTTTCATTTCTTTTTCAAGGCTTCCACATTTTTTTCTTATGGACAAGTCTACCCCACACTTGAACTTTCACCTCTTTTCAATCTTCATCCTTGCCATCGAATCCATGTAGTAAGTCTCAAAGATAGCTCTACTAAATTCTTAGAATAAAGGTTAGGATTGTAACTATACTAAGGTTAAGGGTTAAGGAATTTAAGGGTGATGAAAGAAAAGGCTCAATGTAGGCTCAAAGTGGTTTATCTAAGGGGGTCCCACGACGGGCACAAATATGGACACAAGTTAATTTGTCTATGGTGGTGGTTCCTATGATGCCTCTATCCTTTCCAGAATCAGGGACATGTATTGATAAAAGTCTCAACAAGCACAAGAGTGAATTCTAGCATTCTCTAGTCCATCAAACTTAATCTATGGCAAGCAATCAATCAAATGAAGAATAATGAGATCATCAAAACATCGCCAAGAAAATAAGAATATATTCTTTCATTCCTCCAAGAAAAAGGGACATGGCTCAAATATCTCACATGGGCTTTTATGAATCAAAACTCATCTTAACATGCTCATATTCTGTACCAAGGTTACGAAATCCATATCCACTACTCATGCATATTTTTCATATATCTCAATTAACCAAGGAATACCATTTAAAATCATCTCAATATTGTGATCCTCTTTTAGCCATAATTTCAGAGATATTGAATCATCCTAGACAGTTAAGGGCATCCTAAAACTCAAAATTAAAAACAAAGGACTAAGACTGACCCAAAAGGTTTTGAACTAG
Source organism: Rosa chinensis (assembly GCF_002994745.2). NCBI lineage: Eukaryota > Viridiplantae > Streptophyta > Magnoliopsida > Rosales > Rosaceae > Rosa > Rosa chinensis. The sequence continues at coordinate 129,120 of NW_024387552.1, read as the reverse complement.
GGTTATTTCCTTTCTCCTTTCGGTAACTCCTTTGGAACATGACCAGGTGAAGAAGGGACCGATTTTGGCGGAGCTCAGCTCACTTGTTTGACAGGGGACGAGACCCTTTGTCAGCACTTCTCGGATCCAAACTAGACCTTAGACATCACATCCCATCAGATGCGCCTACGATGAAGAAAGTATTTCACCCAAAATCATTTTGACTCAATAAATAAAAGCAACAAGTTTTTTAATTTTGACATTTTTCAATTTTTTTGTATTTTAATTTTTGACATTTTTCAATTTTTTTGTATTTTTTAATTTTTGACATTTTTCAATTTTTTGTATTTTCAATATATATGACTCAAGACAAAAGTATAAATCCTTCCCTCACACTTAAATATTGCATTGTCCTCAATGTAATCAATCATAAGCATGCAATGGAACAATTAAGCATATAGGAATGGAATTTACGATAATAAATACGAAAACAAAAAACAAAAACAAAAATAAAAGACACAAGTACAATTCAACCTAAATAAGTGAAGGGATAGAAATGTCAAACTCTCGTTGATGGCTCCTCCACAGCTTTGGTTGAAATGGGTTGCCTCCCATGCAGCGCTTAATATTTTTATAGTCCTTCAGCCTGGACTCTTCTCCTTGCTCACACAACAATTTTTTTTTTTTTTTTGATTAATTTTCTTTATTTTTACACACTTACAACAATTAAATATTTAATGAAATTCAAAACAACCTAATATATTAATTACAATTTACATCATGCTTAATCTAAGTAAACACATATAATTTACAACATGCTGAAAAATAAAACCTCTACAAATTGCACAACAATTATAAAATACATGCTTAATTTGGTAACACTCATAAAACTTAAACTAAATCACAATTATAGCTCGGCCTAGCATAAATCGCAATTTGTCACCATTCCACAAATGTAGTACAAAAATTTAGCATGCATTCTATATAAATACAAAATTAATGACACTTTAAGCGTTAGAGATTTTAACAATCCCCGGCAACGGCGCCAAAAATTGATGCGGCTGAAATAGCCTCACAATTTAACCCTGCAAAATGTAGTTGTTAGTATAGGATAAGCAGGGATCGTTCAGTCCGGGGATTGTAGGGTACACCTAAACAAAAAGGTCAATTTAAATTAGTAATTAATAAAACAAATATTAACAAGTATTTATCTACAAATTTACACAAGAAACAACCATAAAAAGGGGGATTCAACTTTTGGTTTCTAAGTTCCTACGAAATAAAACAAAAAGATAAATATATACATGTGATCGACTTCTTCACACTCAAATCAGAATTTCCAAACCATATCAACATGCAATGAATTATTCAATCTAAACAACCTAAAATCGTGCCAACACTAAATATCAGAAATGAATTCGAAGTACAAGTCTGAAGAGATCGAGCACCACTTTAATTCTTCTTTAATCTCCTAAGTTAGGAAAAGTCCGTAACTTAAAATATTTCATATAAAACATCACGTTAATACTGAAGAGCATCCGTCAACATTAAATATGAATCATTAAGTGCAGTTAGAATTCTGAATCCAAACATGTATGCATCTATAAGAAGTTACAAATGCACAAACATGTAGCATATAATCTCGACCATTGTACATAGCCTTTACCACTTCAATTTATGCCCCAAAACGATTAGGTGAATCAGAATTCTAACACTAATGATTCATATTTAATGTTATCAACCTGCAGATTAACATCATTATTCAACCAAAATCATATGCTTAAAGATATAAAGGATGGCACAAAATCAGATTGTAAAGATATCATAAACAAATCAAGAACATAAAGAAACAAATCTGAAAATTACTAACATAAACTCATTCTCAACAAAAATCCAATTCCAATAATAAAGCTCATAAACGAAATCTGAAATTCAATACTAAAGAGTACGAAAACAGAAATAAGGCCATGAATTACACTTTTTGATCTTCAAGGAAGCTTGGAGAACGTCAAGAGAACACAAGGCTTGGCCTTCAAGAACACGAACAGCCTTGGAGAAGTCCTAAAGCTCTTCACGATCAGAGGCTTTTTCTGAATATTTGGAGAGGGTTTTGGAGAGAAGAGAGCTAAGCTAATGAACTGAATTTTGTATGAAGAAGTGATGCCTTTGGAGTAGAGAATGACTGCTATTTATAGTGGAATTCTCATCTCTTGTGATGCAATCATGGCCAATCATCTTGAGGTGATTTCTCCTCCAAATTTGCTTGATTTTCTCATGACAAAGTCTTGATTTTCTGATCTCTTTTCCCCTTAATGACTCATTGTATATTCCTTGAATAGTGACCAGATACATCCCTTATTCCTCTCCTTTGATTTGCACTAATTTCTTCTTCCAATTGTGCACATAATGAACTCCTACAATCAAGAAAAATCAGAATTTAATTAGTGTTATAATCAATAGTAAATAAGATAATCAAGAATAAATATTGATTATAAACAATCCATTTTATCTCCTCGAATTCTTCCTGATTAATCCTTCAATTTTTCTTGATTCATCACTCAAGAGTTTTAAGGATGGACTCTCATTAGAATACAAAAATCAGAAATAGAAAAGTCCAAATGAAGAAAGTTTCCTAAAACAAAATAGGAAATATTTCCTAAAATGAAAGAGGAAAGTTTCATAAATGACTTGTCATTAATTTATGCTCATTTCTGCTCTTTTTCACTTGTTTTCTCCATTTTCGACCATGAAGTAGCTAAAAACACAAACTATATAATTATTAATTTTAAGAGAATAACTTAGCCAAATGAGGGAAAATACATATTAAAAATGTCACACTTTGTGCTCTGATCACCACTCCTTGCTCGAGTGTGGTGACCAAAGTATCCTCATTCATGATATCAAACATTTCCTGTGCAAGATTGTCCAGAATATCAATAGAAAAACAATCATGAACATCAAGAGGATACCTCATAGCTTCAAATATGTTGAAGCCAATAACGTCACATCAAATTCCATGGTGAGAGAGCCATCATACTCATCTATCTTGGTCCTGGCCGTCCTTAAGAAAGGGCGACCCAATAGCAATGGCGTTGAACTCACTGGGGAGTCCTCCATCTCCAACACATAGAAGTCAGTTGGAAAGAAAAGATGATTAACCTGCACAAGAACATCTTCCAACAAACCTCTAGGGTATGCATTAGACCTGTCAGCTAACTGAATGATAACATTATTAGATTTAAGCTCACCTAGACCTAGGGTTTCATAAACAGAATAGGGCATGACGTTCACAGATGCCCCTAAGTCTAACATAGCATTCTCAAACCTAGAGTTACCAATAGTGCATGGAATAGTAAAACTTCCAAGATCCTTGCATTTGTGGGTAGTTTCCTCTGAATTAAGGCAGATACGTTCTCACTTACCTTGACTACCTCCTTCTCACCTTTATTTCTCCTTGAGGTACAAAGCTCTTTCAAGAACTTAGCATACCTAGGCACTTGCTTGATAGCCTCAAGGAGGGGTAGATTAACTTGCACCTTCTTGAAAGTTTCCAAGATAGCTTGGTCACTTTCATCCTTCTTCGACTTAGCAAATCTGCGTGGAAAGGGCATACAAGACGAAGAAGGATTAGCAATAACCGAATTAGACAAGTTAGAATCATTACCTTTAGGTTTCGGTTTTGCTTTAGAAGGGGAGGACGTCCTAGTTTCTTCTTTGGACGTTGCAGGGTCCTTTTCAAGGCTCTTCTTGGTAGCTTCTTGTTCCTCCTCAACTTCAATGGCCACTTGAGCCTCCTTGGCTTTCTTAGGGTGATCCACAAACACCTTTCCACTCCTAGTAGTCACCAAAGATGCATTCTCCACATTTCCCTTAGGATTTCGTATGGTGTTACTAGGGAGTTTCCCAGTTTCATGAATCTTGCTCATAAAGTCCACAACTTGACCCATTTGGTTCTTAAGATCTGCAATGTCTTTGGTGTGGGTCTGTTGTCCTTGAACCAAGGCTTGAGTAGAACTGGTGAGAGCCTCAAACATCTTGTCATAGTTGACACTTTGATTTGAGCTTCCTGAAGCATGTTGGCTCTGCATGTAAGGCCTTTGGAATGGTGGTCCTTGAGGTCCTTGAAAAGATGACCCTTGAAAAGATGGTGGTGCTTGAGGACGTTGGAAACTTCCTCCAAGGGGATTTTGAGTGTTTTCATTGTTTGCCCACTTGAAGTTGGGGTGGTCCCTCCATCCAGGGTTGTAAGTGTTTGAGTAAGGATCATATCTTGGACGTGGAGGGCCCCCATGATTTCCTTGGTAGCCTCCAATGGCGTTCAATGATTCCCATCCTCCACTCTCTGATAACTGAGGGCATTGATCAGTCACATGCCCTTGCATAGAACACACTCCACAAGCTTGCAATATTCCCTTTGCACTCACAACTTGATCCATGAGAAGGGTGAGTTTATTTAATCTATCCTCAATGACCGAAGTACCTATCTCACTCACCTTCCTAGTTGTGAGACCCACACCCTCATACTGTTGGGCATTCTTTGCTCTATTCTCAATCATAGCTCGCCCTTCAGCAGGTGACTTGTCTACAAAGGCTCCCCCAGCTGCAGCATCTAACATGTCACGTTCCAAGGGTAGGAGACCTTCATAAAAACAAGTAAGCAAGGTTTCTTCCTTCATCTGATGTTGAGGACATTGTGCAATCAAGGATGAGAACCTCTCATAATAAGCGGAATAAGATTCATCTTGAGCTTGCTTGATTCCACTTATCTTCTTTCTGAGTGTGATGATCTTGGAAGCTGGGAAGTACTTCTCTAAGAATGCCTTCATCATAGTGTTCCAAGATGTAATTCGTCCAGAGGGAGGTTCATAGAGCCAATCTTTGGCACGGTCAGATAGAGAAAAGGGAAAGGCCTTCATCTTAAGGATATTTTCATCCGCTCCTTGTGGTAACATGTTGATACACACAGACTGAAATTCCCTAAGATGCTTGTTGGCATCTTCCATATTGAGGCCATGGAACGTTGGAAGTCTATGAAGCAATCCACTCTTCAGCTCAAAATCCGCAGTCTTTCCTGGGGCAGGTGCAGGGTACACAATACTTGTAGGAAGTCCTTCTTGAACCACAGATGAGAGTTCTCTAATAGAGTTCTAACTAGTTTTAGAGGGAGCCGATTCTACACAGCAGGGGTGGTGAACCAGGTGGTGAATCTGAGGTGTAAGTGAGTTGGACGAAACACTAGGTGATACTGACCCTTCAGAAGGAAACAGCCTCCTCCCTTGATCGTTAACTGTGTATTCCTTGTATGTTGGAGAAGAGGGCTTTTTGTACTCAAGGAGTGAAGAATTCTTTAAACGAGCGAGCCTTGCTTCAATTTCTTTAACTGTAGAAGGTCTAGAAGGCTCGGTCATTCATAGAAATCCTGAACATTATTAAAATTTAGAAAAGTTAGTAAAGTGTATAGTGAAGTAAATACAAGTTAATGATTTATACATAAATGTTACTATTCACGAGTCACTATTCACGATTTACTATTCACAAATTTACAAGTATAAAGAGAAGTATAAATTACAAAATTCCACAAAGTATAATGTTACATATATACAAATTTTAGTTAGGGTATGGCATAGTTAATAAAAGTTTGAATCCCATTATAAGCCCTTAACCAAAGTTTAGACGTGCGGCCCAAGGGCTTGATCCTTAATACTAGTCGCCCTCCTCAATCTTTTGGTAACTCTTTTCACATAGAGCCAGTCAGCCAGGTAGCAAAGGAACGATTTTGGCGGAGCTCAGCTCACTTGTTTAGCAGGGGACGAGACCCTTTGCTAGCACTTCTCGTATCCAATCAACCTAGACACCCTATGCTACTAAGGTGCGCCACATGAAAGAGAAGAGTGCAAGACTAATGTTAAAGACAAAGTCCTTCACCTATTCCATTATGGTCAAAAACTTATAATAAAATTCATACTCTCAAAAACCTGATTTTTACTATTCACGAAAATTTATACAATTATTTCTTTTTCTTTTCTTTTCTTTTATTTACAATTATTTCAACACTTAGGTACGGGAACAGGGAGTCTCGATGTGCAATGGGACTGAAACAGCTACCCTTTTCAAGACTATGTTTAATCCAATATACCATAGTGTATCACAACATTTTCTTTTGTTATACATATCATTGATTTCGAATTAAATTCCAAGTGGTAAATCAAGTGGACGTGCGGCCCAAGTATAGTTGTCTCGACACAAAGTCCCTCCTACATCCTTTGGGCAACCTTACTGAAATGGCCAGGTAGGGGAGGGTGAACACAAGAGGTAGAATCCATTTTGGCATGAGCTACTCCCACAATGTGGTTTAGGCCCATTTGTAAGCACTTCTGGATCCAAAACCCGTTATGAACGTTGTCCCCTTCCTAGACACCATCCCACATAGGCTATACTTACTTAGATGAAAAAGGTCCTAGGTGTGAAGACAGTTCAATGAATATTAATAAAAACCGCCCTCAACCTTAAGGGACCTGAACTAGGTACCAATAAGGGTTTAGGTCAATATTAATAAACACGACTTCACCTATTCCTCTTTAATTTACAACTTACAATAAAACTCGTATTCAATAATATAAATAACAACCTAAGTATTTCTTTACTAAATTTCGATCACAATATGAACATATATATAATATTTACGAAAACAACAATATTCGCAATGCAACAAGTGATTTTTCAATCCCCGGCAACGGCGCCAAAAATTGATACGCTCAAAGCAAGCATATAATTTAACCCTAGAAATATCATTAGTAGTATAAGCAAGTAGGATCGTTCTATTCCGGGGATGAGGGTACATCGTCAATGTAAGACAATTTAAACAATTAAAATAAAAACAAAGTATACTATTCACACATAAACACTATTCACGAATTTAGGGGGGTTTTTGGTTTTGGTTTTTCGAAAATTAAAGAATTAAAACTAAGTATAAACAAAAACACAAATACAAGAATGAAATGTAAGAAACAAAGATTAAAACCAAGTTCATGATTAAATTCGAATTAACTTTATATTGTTCTTCCAAGTCATGTGAAAGGAGTTGATCATGTGAAACATTCGAAAGCAAACGATTTCCCATATTTACTTTTCAATGCTAATTAATCTAAGTGAAAGCACATAGACTAATCCTATCAAACATGTAATCAAGCCCTAGAAAGCTAGTCAATCATACATATCAACGCATGAAACACATAGAAAGGCTATCAACTCAAGTGCACAACTTAGTATGAATAAGTTCACCTAATTGCAATCCTCTTCAATTGAATTCGATTTTTGTCCAAAACCTTTACTACTTTCGATTTAAGTTACACAAAACAAAAAGTTGATTTCATGTTCTTAAATCTAGCACCATTCATATCAAAACCCTAAGTGTTTCGAACCACATAAGATTAAAATACAAAAGTTATCTATAAAGCAAATTCAATCGAACAATCACACATAAGCAACTATGGAATCACAACATAGAATTCGAAAATCCTTAATCAATCATAAATTTTCAGAATATAAACCTTGTTCAAACATCAATGTTAACTAGAACAACATCCAACGAAATCAAACAAGGAGAATCAAAAGTGATTACAAGAAAGAAGGTTGAATTACACCGTGAATGGAGAGATGGATGAATAACTTGAACAATGAACGAATGAAGCTTGAAAGCAAGCTTCAAAGTGAACGGCTTCAAGGTGGAATGGATGATGATGCTCACGGCCTAAGCTTGCTTCTTCCTTCCTTGCTTGAAAACGCCAAAAGTTGAACTAGAGAATGGAGAGAGCTTCCGCGCGTAGAGAGAATTTTCTGAATTGTGAAGTGGTGTCCTCTTAGACGTTGATAGGAGCATTTTAATGCGACGTTTTAACTGCATTTCTCTACATTTTCTGCGTTATTTCCTTAATAAAACTCTGTTTAAGAAAATTTCCATTCTTTGATTGGGAAAGTTCCTATTTGTAGAAAGTTTCTATTTTCGTAGTCTCTATTTATCATTTTTAGTAAGTTTCCATTTTCGGTAGTTTCTATTTTTTCATTTTTAGAAAGTTTCCCATTTTCAGTTTAGGAAAGTTACCATTTTTCATTTTAGGAAAGTTTCTATTTTTCTTATTAGTTTCTATTTCAGGACCTCCGAGCTAAAAAGTGGAAATGAACTCACAAATGGAAAGAGGAGCTTGCGAAAGTCAAGGGGAGCAAAAATGAGAAACAATGAGCCACGGAAATGAGCAGAAATGAAGAAAAGAAGTTTTCCTGGTCCAACCAGGAAACCCTGCGGAAAGGGGGAAAGCCCACCAATGAAGTTTCCAACGTTACTATGAAAAAGAAATGGAAAAATAAAGTGTTGTGACGTTGGAAGATGACATGGCATAGAAGTGACGCATGGAGGCCCAAAAACTCTTAAGACTTGTTGGATTTTCGGCTAATTGGATAAAAGCCCACAAGAGCCCATGGAACTAGGGTTTGTGACGCAAACCCTAGCCCTAAAGATGTTTTGCCGTGGATTTGCAAGAGAGAAACAAGGAAGAGGCGTCCAAAAATCAGAAATTAAAAGGAGATTTTCTAGGGCTATTTTTAAGGAAAGAAAATCTACTTGAAGAAACCCTAGATGAATTGCCGTGAGGAATGAAGAGAAATGATACGCTCAAAGCAAGCATATAATTTAACCCTTTAAACATCATTAGTAGTATAAGCAAATAGGATCGTTCTATTCCGGGGATTGAGGGTACACCTGTCAATGTAGGACAATATAAACAATTAAAATAAAACAAAGTATAAATTTACATAATATAAACACAATTTACGATTTAGGGGAGGTTTTAGGTTTTGGTTTTCGAAAATTAAAAGAAAGAATAAAACTAAGTATAAACAAAAACACAAATACAAGAATGAAATGTAAGAAACAAAGATTAAAACCGATTCATGATTAAATTCGAATACAAACCTACATTGTTCTTCCAAGTCATGTGAAAGGAGTTGATCATGTGAAACATTCGAAAGCAAACGATTTCCCATATTTTACTTTTCATTGCTAATTAATCTAAGTGAAAGCACATAGACTAATCCTATCAAGCATGTAATCAAACCCTAGAAAGCTAGTCAATCATACATGTTCAACGCAAGAAGTTCAAGGAAAGGCTATCAACTCAAGTGCACAACTTAGTATGAATAAGTTCACCTAATTGCAATCCTCTTCAATTGAATTCGATTTTTGTCCAAAACCTTTACTACTTTGATTCAAGTTTACACAAAACAAAAAGTCGATTTCATGTTCTTAAATCTAGCACCATTCATATCAAAACCCTAAGTGTTTCGAACCACATAAGATTAAAATACAAAAGTTATCTATAAAGCAAATTCAATCGAACAATCACACATAAGCAACTTTGGAATCACAACATAGAAATCGAAAATCCTTAATCAATCATAAATTTTCAGAATATAAACCTTGTTCAAACATAAACGTTAACTAGAACAACATCCAACGAAATCAAACAAGGAGAATCAAAAGTGATTACAAGAAAGAAGGTTGAATTACACCGTGAATGGAGAGATGGATGAATAACTCGAATGATGAACTAATGAAACTCGAAAGCAAGCTTCAAAGTACACGGCTTCAAGGTGGAATGGATGATGATGCTCACGGCCTAAGCTTGCTTCTTCCTTCCTTGCTTGAAAACGCCAAAAGTTGCACTAGAGAATGGAGAGAGCTTCCGCGCGTAGAGAGAATTTTCTGAATTGTAAAGTGGTCCTTGGAGACGTCTAGGGTGCTTGTATATATAGGGAACGGCAATGCTTGGCCTCCAAGCCGTGATTTTCTGTTTATTTCTCAAGGAATTAAATTAATAATTCCACATGCCTTCCACCAATGAGAAATTGCCAAGTAAGCCCTAGTGTGTCATCCAACCAATCATAAAACTCCAAGAAGATACCCTAATATATTCTTGCCGAAATTCCTTGAATATTTTCTGATTTTCTTCTTGATATTTCGGCCAAAACATGCTTAGGGTTTCTAGGAATGAACCTAGACGCAATTTGGTCTCTTTCTTGATTTCTTTCCTTAAACTCCACCCTAGAAAATCTCTTGCGTAATCTTTTATTTTCTTCTTGATTTTCACGCCACTTTTGCCTCCTCCCTTTGATTTTCACGGCAATGCAACCCTAGGGTTTCCTCCATGCGTCACAAACCCTAATTCCATGGGCTTTTGATGGGCCTTGATCCATTTTGCCGAAAATCCATAGAGTTCTTGGGCCTCGTTGCTTCAACTTCAAGTCTTCTCATCTTCCAACGCAAAACTCATTATTTTTCCATTTCTTTTTCATGGTTGCGTTGGAAACTTGCTCGGGAAGCCTTCCTCCATTTCGCAGGGTTCCTAGTTGGATTAGGAAAGCTTATTTCTTCATTTCTGCTCAAATGTGTGGTCTGTTTTCTCTCATATTCGTTCGTCTTGATGTTCGCAAGCTCCTCTTTCCATTCGTGCGTTCATTCCACTTTTTAGCTCGGAGGTCCTGAAAATAGAAACTAATATGAAAAATAGAAACTTACCTAATTTGAAAAATAGAAACTTTCTAAAATTGAGAAATGGAAAGTTTCTAAAAAATGAAAAATAGAAACTTACTAAAATGAAAAATAGAAACTTTCCAAAAATGAGAAATGAAAAATGAGAAATGAGAAATGAGAAATGAGAACAAAAATGGAAACTTTCTACAATAGGGAACTTTCCCAAACAAAGAATGGAAACTTTCCAAAACAGGGATTTTTCAAGGAAATGGCGCAGAAAAATGTAGGGAAATGCAGTTAAAACGTCGCATTAAAATGCTCCTATCAAATTCCCCCACACTTAGCTTTTGCTAGTCCCTTAGCAAAATCACAACACAGACACGACTACGACTCAACAAAAATTAAAGACTCGACACATAACAGACTCTATTGCCCTTTAACTTTTTGTCTCAGCAATCTCTTACTTTCATAACACCAAGATTAGCACTTCACCAAGAATCAATGTTTAGGCATTCGAGAGTTAATTAAAACACATAATTTACATATACACAAGTAGGACTTGGTTGGAACAATGGTGATGATTTCTGTTAAGCATGTTTCAAACAAGTATGATTCAAATCCTCACAAGGTATATCCACTCTTTCTTCTCTCAGATCATGGCAATGCTTAAAAGCTTATACACTCAAGTATATGTGAAAGATAGCAAGTGTATCACATAATGCAAGAAACGAAAGCACATGTATAATTTTCTTTTAAAGATCTCATGAAAGATATCAACTACTTGCACAGATGGACCCAAGCCATAGGTTCAACTCTTGTAACTCATCTCCACATCAAGGACTGTCCCATCTTAAGGATCAAGAAGGTCTTATCAAAGGTTGTAATGGGGCCATGGCTCAAGGTTTAAAGAAACGAAGGATAAGGAATTTAACAAAGTGTCCTAAAAACCTAGCAGAGCACATGTAAATGTAGAGAGACTTCTAGAAATCCACCAAGTATGCAAAAACGTCACTATCCCATGGGGTGTTATAAAGGGGCCTAATGTCTTCATGTTGGGCCCAAACTTCACTCTAAACTTCCTTTGGTTACTAATGAGTTGGACAAAGGCCAAATTTTTCTGTAATGGGCCTTCAAATCAAAGTAAACTCCAAACTCACCAAGTATGGGGGACTAAAATCCATAGATATTTCATCTTTTTCTTTCTTTTTGTTTTCTAGCCGTATCTTTTCTTTTTCACTTTCTTTTCTCGGCTTTTTCATGTATTTTTCTCTTATGGACAAGTCTACCCCCACACTTGAGCTTTCACCTCTTCTCATTCTTCATTATGGACGCCAAAAATCTTCAAGTAAAGTCTCAATTTAGCTCCACTAAGTTCTTAGAACAAAGGGTAGGGTTATAGCTATACTAAGGTTTAGGTTAAGATTTTAAGGGTGATGAAAGAAAAGGCTTAATGTAGGCTCAAAGGGTTTTTCTAAGGGAGTCCCACGACGGGCACAATTAGGGACACAGGTTTATTTGGCAATGGTGGTGATTCCTAGGGTGCCTCTATCCTTTCCAGAATCAGGGCCATGTATTGATAAAACGTCTCAACAAGTACAAGAGCGAATTCTAGCATTCTCTAGTCCATCAAACTTAATCTATGGCAAGCAATCAATCAAGATGAAAGAATAATGAGATCATCAAAATGTCGCCAAGAAATTAAGAATATATTTTTCATTTCACTCCAAGAAAAAGGGACATGGGCTCAATTCTCACATGGGTTTATATGAATCAAAACTCATCTTAACATGCTCATATTCTGTACCAAAGTTTCGAAATCCATATCCACTACAAGGCACATATTTTTCATATATCTCAATTAACCAAAGAATACCATGTTTAAGTCATCTCAATTTTGTGATCCTCTTTTAGTCATGATTTTAGAGATATAGAATCATCCTAGACAGTTGAAAGGGCATCCTAAGACTCAAAACAAAATAACAAAAGACTCAACGTTAACTAGGGACTAGGGTTATTTCCTTTCTCCTTTCGTAACTCCTTTGGGATGTGACCAGGTAAGGAGGGGAACGATTTTGGCGGAGCTCAGCTCACTTGTTTAGCAGGGGACGAGACCCTTTGCTAGCACTTCTCGTATCCAAACCAGACCTAGACATCACACCTTAATAGATGCGCCTACGATGAAGAAATTGTTTCACCCAAAACATGACTCAATGACTCAATAAAGCAACGAAATTTGTTGATTTTTGACATTTTCGATTTTTTTGTATTTTTCACTATATATGACTCAAGACAAAAGTGTAAATCCCTACCCCCACACTTAAATATTGCATTGTCCTCAATGTAATCAATCATAAGCATGCAATGAACAAATAAGCATAAAGGATAGAGATTTACGAAAATGTCTACTAAGTTCAAAAAGAAAACATGAAAAGAAAGAGAAATAGGGAAGGAGAAATCAAATCTGCGTGTGTAGACTCCTTCACAGCTACTTCTGAATTGGGTTGCCTCCCAAGCAGCGCTTAATGTTTATAGTCTTTCAGCCTAGACTTGTACCTCCATTTAATCCTCATGTGGTGGAGCGTTTTGGAGGGTACATCCTCCACGTCATGCTCCACAAACGTCTCATAGTATGGCTTGAGGCGATGGCCATTCACTTTGAACTCGTTACCTGTTTGTTCACTCTTTATCTGCACAGCTCCATGAGGAAACACATGAGTAATAACAAAAGGTCCAATCCAACGAGAACGAAGTTTACCTGGAAAGAGTTTAAGACGAGAATGGAATAAAAGAACTTTATGTCCCACAACAAAAGTCTTCCTACGAATCATCTTATCATGGAAGGCCTTAGTCTTTTCCTTGTAGATCTTGGCACTTTCGAAAGCATCATTCCTAATCTCCTCTAACTCTTGCAATTGTAGCTTCCTATGAAGCCCAGCCTCATCTAGATCCATGTTAAACTGCTTCACAGCCCACCAAGCTTTGTGCTCTAACTCCACAGGTAAATGGCACGGTTTGCCATAGACAATTCGATATGGGGACATACCTATGGGAGTTTTGTATGCAGTTCTATAGGCCCACAAAGCATCCTCCAAACGCAAGGACCAATCCTTTCTGTTAGGATTCACAGTCTTCTCCAATATCCCCTTGATTTGACGATTTGAGACCTCAGCTTGCCCACTTGTTTGGGGGTGATAAGGTGTAGAAACCTTATGTGTTACATCATACTTCTTCAAGAGAGCCTCAATCGTGCGATTGCAAAAGTGGGAACCACCATCACTAATAAGAACTCTAGGCATGCCAAACCTGCTAAAGATGTTAGACTTGATAAAATCTGCAACAACCTTAGAGTCATTAGTTCGAGTGGCTTTTGCCTCTACCCATTTCGACACATAATCCACAGCAAGCAAGATATAGAGAAATCCAAAAGATGAAGGAAAAGTCCCATGAAATCTATACCCCAGACATCAAATATTTCAACAGTTATGATATTGGATAAAGGCATTTGATCTCTAGAGCTTAGATTTCCTGTTCTTTGGCATCTATCACAAGTTAAACAATATGCATATGCATCCTTAAATAAGGTTGGCCAAAAGAACCCAGATTCCAACACTTTAAACGCAGTTTTCTTAGACCCAAAGTGACCCCCACATGCTTTAGAGTGGCAAAACGAAAGTATAGCATTATGTTCATGTTCAGGCACACATCTCCTAATTAGTTGATCAGAGCAATATTTCCACAGATAAGGTTCATCCCAAACATATTGCTTAACAGTTTTCTTAAGCCTATCTCTATGAGCACGTGACATGGTATCAGGAATCTTCCTAGAAACAATGTAATTCACAATATCCGCATACCATGGTTCACTTACCTGGATTCCAAAGAGTTGTTCATCTGGAAACGTCTCCACCAAGGGAAGAGGGTCTTCTGCGTGCACCAAACGACTCAAGTGGTCAGCTACCACGTTCTCACTACCCTTCTTGTCCTTGATTTCAACGTCAAACTCTTGCAAGAGTAGGATCCATCTAATGAGCCTTGGTTTCGCCTCCTTCTTGGTCATCAAGTACTTCAAAGCTGCATGGTCAGTATAAATAATTACCTTGGTACCAAGTAAGTAGGAACGAAACTTCTCAAGGGCAAAAACAACTGCAAGGAGCTCTTTCTCTGTAGTGGAGTAGTTCAGTTGTGCATCATTCAGAGTCCTTGAGGCGTAGTAGATGGCATAAGGTCGTTTGTCCTTCCTTTGCCCCAAAACAGCTCCAACTGCATAGTCAGAGGCGTCACACATCAACTCAAAGGGCAAGGACCAATCTGGAGGTAGCATGATAGGGGCAGACGTCAATAGCTCCTTGAGCTTGTCAAAGGCCTCTTGACACTCCTTGTCAAACACAAACGACACATCCTTTTGGAGTAGTTGGCATAGAGGTCTCGAAATCTTGGAAAAATCCTTGATAAATCTCCTGTAAAACCCTGCATGGCCAAGAAAGAACGAATCTCTCTCACAGAAGTGGGAGAGGGTAAGTAACGCACAAGGTCCACCTTAGCTTTATCAACCTCAATTCCCCTAGAAGAGACAATATGTCCTAGAACTATACCTTGTCTAACCATAAAATGACACTTTTCCCAATTTAGCACAAGGTTAGTTTCCACACAACGCTTTAAAATAATTTCCAGATTATTAAGACAATCATCAAAGCTTTTTCCAAAAACAGAAAAGTCATCCATGAATACCTCTATGATTTTCTCAATATAATCCGAAAATATACTTACCATACACCTTTGAAAGGTACCTGGGGCGTTGCATAGTCCAAAAGGCATACGACGATAAGCAAATGTTCCAAAGGGACAAGTGAATGTCGTCTTCTCTTGGTCTTCATTGGCTATGGCAATCTGATTGTACCCTGAGTAGCCATCCAAGAAGCAGTAGTAATCATGTCCAGCCAAACGCTCAAGCATCTGATCAATGAATGGAAGAGGAAAGTGATCTTTCCTTGTTGTTGCGTTGAGCTTCCTGTAGTCAATGCAAACTCTGTGGCCAGTAACTGTCCTTTGGGGCACCAATTCGTTCTCTGCATTCTTCACAACAGTCACTCCTGACTTCTTAGGTACAACTTGAACTGGGGACACCCATTTGGAGTCTGAAATGGGGTATATGACGCCACAATCTAGGAGTTTGATGACCTCCTTCTTCACAACTTCCATCATAGGAGGGTTGAGACGACGTTGAGCCTCTCTAGTGGGTTTTGTCCCCTCCTCAAGAAGTATCCTATGGACGCAAGTAGTAGGGCTTATTCCCTTGATATCCGCCAATGTCCATCCTATGGCGGTCTTGTGTTGCTTTAACATCTCCACCAATCTCTCCTCTTGAGACGAAGTAAGAGAGGAGGATACAATCACTGGTAAAGTCTCCTTGTCTCCTAAGTAGACATACTTCAAGTGGTCTGGTAAAGGTTTAAGTTCAAGTTCTGGTGCCTGGATCACTGAAGGTAAAGTCTTATTAGCAGATAACTGAATGGACAAGGGTGGAGGAGACTTACCTACAAAGGATGATGCCTCAAGGAAGGACACATTAGCAATGATTTCGTCCTCACATGATTCCTTGAGCACATCCTTATGGAGTGTGACGCCATCTTTGGTGTAGCCCACTCCTTGTTCAAGTGTGGTGGCCAAAGTATCCTCATTCATGACATCAAACATTTCCTGCGCAAGATTGTCTAGAATATCAATAGAAAAACAATCATTAACATCAAGAGGATACCTCATGGCTTCAAATATGTTGAAGCCAATAACGTCACCATCAAATTCCATGGTGAGAGAGCCATCATACACATCAATCTTTGTTCTAGCCGTCCTTAAGAAAGGGCGACCCAATAGTAATGGCGTTGAACTCACAGGGGAGTCCTCCATTTCCAACACATAGAAGTCAGCTGGAAAGAAAAGATGATTAACCTGCACAAGAACATCTTCCAACAAACCTCTAGGGTATGCATTAGATCTGTCAGCTAACTGAATGATAACATTGTTAGATTTAAGCTCACCTAGACCTAGGGTTTCATAAACAGAATAGGGCATGACGTTCACAGATGCTCCTAAGTCTAACATGGCGTTTTCAAACCTAGAGTTACCAATAGTGCATGGAATAGTAAAGCTTCCAGGATCCTTACATTTATGGGGTAGTTTTCTCTGAATTAAGGCAGATACATTTTCACTTACCTTTACTACCTCTTTCTCACCTTTATTCCTCCTTGAGGTACAAAGCTCCTTTAAGAACTTAGCATACTTAGGCACTTGCTTAATAGCCTCAAGGAGGGGTAGATTTACTTGCACCTTCTTGAAAGTTTCCAAGATAGCTTGGTCACTTTCATCCTTCTTCGATTTAGCAAATCTGCGTGGAAAGGGCATACAAGACAAAGAAGGGTTAGCAATAACCGAAGTATTCAAGTTAGAATCATTACCTTTTGGTTTCAGTTTTGCTCTAGAAGGTGAAGACGTCCTAGTCTCTTCCTTGGACGTTGCAGGGTCTTTTTCAAGGCTCTTCTTGGTAGCTTCTTGTTCCTCCTCAACTTCAATGTTCACTTGAGCCTCCTTGGCTTTTTTAGGTTGATCCACAAATACCCTTCCACTCCTAGTAGTCACCAAAGATGCATTCTCCACATTACCCTTTGGATTTCGTATGGTGTTACTAGGGAGCTTCCCAGTCTCATGAATCTTGCTCATAAAATCCACAACTTGGCCCATTTGGTTCTTGAGATCCGCAATGTCTTTGGTGTGGGTCTGTTGTCCTTGAACCAAAGCTTGAGTAGAACTAGTGAGAGCTTCAAACATCTTATCATAGTTAACGCTCTGATTTGAACTCCCTGAAGCATGTTGATTTTGCATGTAGGGCCTTTGGAATGGTGGTCCTTGAGGTCCTTGAAAAGATTGCCCTTGAAATGGTGGCCCTTGAGGACGTTGGAAATTTCCTCCAAGGGGATTCTGAGTGTTTTCATTGTTTGTCCACTTGAAGTTGGGGTGATCCCTCCATCCAGGATTGTAAGTGTTTGAGTAAGGATCATATCTTGGACGTTGGGGCCCCCATGATTTCCTTGGTAACCTCCAATGGCGTTCAATGATTCCCATCCTCCACTCTCTGATAACTGAGGGCATTGATCAGTTACATGCCCTTGCATCGAACATACTCCACAAGCTTGCAATATTCCCTTGGCACTCACAACTTGATCCATGAGAAGGGTGAGTTTATTCAATCTATCCTCAATAACCGAAGTGCCTATCTCACCCACCTTTCTAGTTGTGAGGCCCACACCCTCGTATTGTTGGGCGTTCTTTGCTCTGTTCTCAATCATAGCTCGCCCTTCAGTAGGTGACTTGTCTACAAAGGCTCCCCCAGCTGCAGCATCTAGCATATCACGTTCCAAGGGTAGGAGACCTTCATAGAAACAAGTTAGCAAGGTTTCTTCCTTCATCTGATGTTGAGGACATTGTGCAATCAAGGATGAAAACCTCTCATAATAAGCGGAATAAGATTCATCTTGAGCTTGCTTAATTCCACTTATCTTCTTCCGGAGTGTGATGATCTTTGAAGCTGGAAAGTACTTCTCTAAGAATGCCTTCATCATAGTGTTCCATGAAGTAATTCGTCCAGAAGGCAGTTCATAGAGCCAATCTTTTGCACGGTCAGCTAGAGAGAAGGGAAATGCCTTCATCTTAAGGATATTCTCATCCGCTCCTTGTGGTAACATGTTGATACACACGGATTGAAACTCCCTAAGATGCTTGTTGGCATCCTCCATATTGAGGCCATGGAACGTTGGAAGCCTATGAAGCAATCCACTTCTTAACTCAAAGTCAGCCGTCTTCCCTGGAGCAGGTGCAGGGTACACAATACTTGTAGGAAGTCCTTCTTGAACCACAGATGAAGAGAGTTCTCTAATGGAGGCCATTCTAACGTTTTCTTCAGGAGGTGGTGAACCAGGTGGTGAATTCTGAGGTGTAAGTGAGTTGGACGAAACACTAGGGGATACTGACCCTTCTGAAGGAAACAGCCTCCTCCCTTGATCGTTAACTGTGTATTCCTTGTATGTTGGAGAAGAGGGCTGTTTGTACTCAAGGAGTGAAGAATTCTTCAAACGAGCGATCCTTGCTTCAATTTCTTTAACTGTAGAAGGTCTAGACGGCTCGGTCATTCATAGAAATTCTGAACATTATTAAAATTTAGAGAAGTTAGTAAAGTGTATAGTGAAGTAAATACAAGTTAATGATTTATACATAAATGTTACTATTCACGAGTCACTATTCACGATTTACTATTCACGAATTTACAAGTATAAAGAGAAGTATAAATTACAAAAAATTCCACAAAGTATAATGTTACATATATACAAATTTTAGTTAGGGTATGGCATAGTTAAGAAAAGTTTGAATCCCATTATAAGCCCTTAACCAAGGTTTAGACGTGCGGCCCAAGGGCTCGATCCTTAATACTAGTCGCCCTTCTCAATCTTTTGGTAACTCTTTTCACATAGAGCCAGGTAGTAGAGGAACGATTTTGGCGGAGCTCAGCTCACTTGTTTAGCAGGGGACGAGACCCTTTGCTAGCACTTCTCGTATCCAATCAACCTAGACACCCTATGCTACTAAGGTGCGCCACATGAGAGAGAAAGGTGCAAGACTAATGTTAAAGACAAAGTCCTTCACCTATTCCATTATGGTTAAAAACTCATAATAAAATTCATACCCTCAAAACCTGATTTTTACTATTCACGAAAAATTATTTCTTTTTCTTTTCTTTTATTTACAATTATTTCAACACTTAGGTACGGGAACAGGGAGTCTCGATGTGCAATGGGACTGAAACAGCTACCCTTTTTAAGACTATGTTTAATCCAATATACCTTAGTGTATCACAACATTTTCGTTTGTCACAAATATCATTGATTTCGAATTGAATTCCAAGTTGTAAATCAAGAGGACGTGCGGCCCAAGTATAGTTGTCTAGACACAAAGTTCCTTCTTCATCCTTTGGGCAACCTTACTGAAATGGCCAGGTAGGGGAGGGCGAACACAAGAGGTAGAATCCATTTTGGCATGAGCTACTCCCACAATGTGGTTTAGGCCCATTTGTAAGCACTTCTGGATCCAAACCCGTTATGAACGTTGTCCCCTTCCTAGACACCATTCCACATAGGCTATACTTACTTAGATGAAAAAGGTCCTAGGTGTGAAGACAGTTCAATGAATATTAATAAAAACCGCCCTCAACCTTAAGGGACCTGAACTAGGTACCAATAAGGGGTTTAGGTCAATATTAATAAACACGACTTCACCTATTCCTCTTTAATTTACAACTCACAATAAAACTCGTACTCAATAACATAAATAACAACCTAAGTATTTAACTAACAATTTTCGAACACAATATGAACAAATATATAGTATTTACGAAAACAACAATATATCCAACAATTATTCAAACTTCAACAAGTGATTTTTCAATCCCCGGCAACGGCGCCAAAAATTGATACGCTCAAGCAAGCATATAATTTAACCCTTTAAACATCATTAGTAGTATAAGCAAATAGGGATCGTTCTATTCCGGGGATTGAGGGTACACCTGTCAATGTAGGACAATATAAACAATTAAAATAAAACAAAGTATAATATTTACATAATATAAACACAATTTACGATTTAGGGGAGGTTTAGGTTTTGGTTTTCGAAAATTAAAAGAAAGAATAAAACTAAGTATAAACAAAAACACAAATACAAGAATGAAATGTAAGAAACAAAGATTAAAACCGATTTCATGATTAAATTCGAATACAAACCTACATTGTTCTTCCAAGTCATGTGAAAGGAGTTGATCATGTGAAACATTCGAAAGCAAACGATTTCCCATATTTTACTTTTCATTGCTAATTAATCTAAGTGAAAGCACATAGACTAATCCTATCAAGCATGTAATCAAACCCTAGAAAGCTAGTCAATCATACATGTTCAACGCAAGAAGTTCAAGGAAAGGCTATCAACTCAAGTGCACAACTTAGTATGAATAAGTTCACCTAATTGCAATCCTCTTCAATTGAATTCGATTTTTGTCCAAAACCTTTACTACTTTGATTCAAGTTTACACAAAACAAAAAGTCGATTTCATGTTCTTAAATCTAGCACCATTCATATCAAAACCCTAAGTGTTTCGAACCACATAAGATTAAAATACAAAAGTTATCTATAAAGCAAATTCAATCGAACAATCACACATAAGCAACTTTGGAATCACAACATAGAAATCGAAAATCCTTAATCAATCATAAATTTTCAGAATATAAACCTTGTTCAAACATAAACGTTAACTAGAACAACATCCAACGAAATCAAACAAGGAGAATCAAAAGTGATTACAAGAAAGAAGGTTGAATTACACCGTGAATGGAGAGATGGATGAATAACTCGAATGATGAACTAATGAAACTCGAAAGCAAGCTTCAAAGTACACGGCTTCAAGGTGGAATGGATGATGATGCTCACGGCCTAAGCTTGCTTCTTCCTTCCTTGCTTGAAAACGCCAAAAGTTGCACTAGAGAATGGAGAGAGCTTCCGCGCGTAGAGAGAATTTTCTGAATTGTAAAGTGGTCCTTGGAGACGTCTAGGGTGCTTGTATATATAGGGAACGGCAATGCTTGGCCTCCAAGCCGTGATTTTCTGTTTATTTTCTCAAGGAATTAAATTAATAATTCCACATGCCTTCCACCAATGAGAAATTGCCAAGTAAGCCCTAGTGTGTCATCCAACCAATCATAAAACTCCAAGAAGATACCCTAATATATTCTTGCCGAAATTCCTTGAATATTTTCTGATTTTCTTCTTGATATTTCGGCCAAAACATGCTTAGGGTTTCTAGGAATGAACCTAGACGCAATTTGGTCTCTTTCTTGATTTCTTTCCTTAAACTCCACCCTAGAAAATCTCTTGCGTAATCTTTTATTTTCTTCTTGATTTTCACGCCACTTTTGCCTCCTCCCTTTGATTTTCACGGCAATGCAACCCTAGGGTTTCCTCCATGCGTCACAAACCCTAATTCCATGGGCTTTTGATGGGCCTTGATCCATTTTGCCGAAAATCCATAGAGTCTTGGGCCTCGTTGCTTCAACTTCAAGTCTTCTCATCTTCCAACGCAAAACTCATTATTTTTCCATTTCTTTTTCATGGTTGCGTTGGAAACTTGCTCGGGAAGCCTTCCTCCATTTCGCAGGGTTTCCTAGTTGGATTAGGAAAGCTTATTTCTTCATTTCTGCTCAAATGTGTGGTCTGTTTTCTCTCATATTCGTTCGTCTTGATGTTCGCAAGCTCCTCTTCCATTCGTGCGTTCATTTCCACTTTTTAGCTCGGAGGTCCTGAAATAGAAACTAATATGAAAAATAGAAACTTACCTAATTTGAAAAATAGAAACTTTCTAAAATTGAGAAATGGAAAGTTTCTAAAAAATGAAAAATAGAAACTTACTAAAAATGAAAATAGAAACTTTCCAAAAATGAGAAATGAAAAATGAGAAATGAGAAATGAGAAATGAGAACAAAAATGGAAACTTTCTACAATAGGGAACTTTCCCAAACAAAGAATGGAAACTTTCCAAAACAGGGATTTTTCAAGGAAATGGCGCAGAAAATGTAGGGAAATGCAGTTAAAACGTCGCATTAAAATGCTCCTATCAAGAAATACAAGGGAGAACGTGAAAACCTTAGGGTTTTGACGGCAAAGAGATATCCTAGAGAGTTTTAAGGAAAGAGAAAAAGGTGGAGACCAAGAAAAGCTCAAAAGAAGTCTAAATACATTCCTACATTCCCTAAAGAGTTTTGGCCGAAATTAAATGACAAAAATCAGAAATTATCTCTATATTTCGGCAAGAATTATTTAGGGAATTAATATTGGAATTTTGTGATTGGTTGCACCACCTCATAGGGCTTATGTGGCAAGAATTCATTGGAGGAAATTATGTGGAGGAAGCAAGCACATGCCGTGAACTTCTCTAGGGTTTTGGACGGCTTGGACACCTAGGGCCGTCCCCTATATATTCTCACACATTCTCAACGTCAAGGGTTCCCACTTTTACGTTTTACACTTTGAAGAAAAAATCAGAAAACTCTCTCTAGCTTAGCCGTGTTCATCTCCATCCTCTAGGGCAACCACGAAGTTCAAGCAAGGCCAAGGAAGAAGAAGACAAGCCGTGCACCTCATCCATCACCATCCTTGAAGATTGCTTTCGAAATTCAAGAGACCATTCATCACTTCATTCATCTCATCTTCATCACGGTGTAATCTGATTCTCCTTGTAACCTTTGCTTTGTAATTTTCGTTGGTTATGCCTTAGTTGACACAATTGTTTGAACAAATATTGATTTCTGAAATTTATGATTAATTGTTAATTTTCAGATTCATATATTGTGATTTATGGTTGCTTTTGTGTGAGTGTTTGATTAAATTTGCATGATAGAAATCTTTTGTATGATAATCTTGAATGGTTCGAAACATTTAGGGTTTTTATGTGAATGTTGCTATGAATTTGAGAACATGAATCAACTTTTTGGTTTGTGTTCTTGAATCAATAAGTAGTAAAGGTTTTGTACAAAAACCGAAATTTAATCAGAGAAGATTGCAATTAGGTGGACTTTCCATACTAAGTTGCACATTTGAGTTGATAGCCTTTCTAGGTGCTTAATGCATTAAACATGACATGATTGACTAGCTTTCTAGGGTTTGATTGCATGTTGATAGGAGTAATCTAGGTGCTTTCACTTAGGTTAATTAGCATTGAAAGTAAAATATGAGAAATTGTTTGCTTATGAACGTTTCACATGATCAACTCCTCTTGCATGACTATGATGAACAATGATGAATTTGAATTGATTTTAATTATATATTTCGGTTTGATCTTTGTTTTTGCATTCCATTTGTATTTTTATGTTTTTGCATTTTAATTCTTTTGTTTACTTAATTAATTTTCGAAAAACCCAAAACAAAATCCCCCATTTTTTCGTAAATAATGTTTATACTTCATAATTGTTTGTGAATATCTTTGTGAATATTATACTTTGTTTTAATTTTAATTGTTTGTTTGTCCTACATTGACAGGTGTACCCTCAATCCCCGGAATAGAACGATCCCTATTTATTACGTACTACTAATGACATTTCAGGGTTAAATTATGCGCTTGCTTTCGAGCGCATCAATTTTTGGCGCCGTTGCCGGGATTGAAAATCACTTGTTAAATATGTGAATATTTGTTTTGTTTATATGTTGTGTTCGAAAAAAAAAAAAAAATTTACTTGTTAATTGTTCATAATTTGTTAGTTAATTAGTTAATTAGTTAATTAATTACTTAGGTTGTTATTTATATTATTGAATACGAATTTTTATTGTAAGTTGTAAATTAAAGAAGGAATATGTGAAGTCGTGTTTATTAATATTGGCCTAAACCCCTTATTGGTACCTAGTCCAGGTCCCTTAAGGTTGAGGGCGGCCTTTATTAACATTCATTGAACTGTCTTCACACTTAAGACCTTTTTCATCCAAGTAAGTATAGCCTATGTGGGATGGTGTCTAGGAAGGGGACAACGCTCATGACTGGTTCTTGAATTCAGAAGTGCTTACAAATGGGCCTAAACCACAATGTGGGAGTAGCTCATGCCAAAATGGATTCTACCTCTCGTGGTCGCCCTCCCCTACCTGGCCATTTCAGTAAGGTTGCCCAAAGGATGTAGGAGGGACTTGGTGTCTAGACGACTATACTTGGGCCGCACGTCCTCTTGATTTACCGCTTGGAATTTAATTCGAAATCAATGATATATATAACAAATGAAATATTGTGATTCACTAAGGTATATTGGATTAAACATAGTCTTGAAAAGGGTAGCTGTTTCAGTCCCATTGCACATCGAGACTCCCTGTTCCCGTACCTAAGTGTTGAAAATAACTGTAAAGAAAAGAGAAAAAATAGAAAGATTTGTAAGTATTTTGATAGGAGCTTAAAATGCGACGTTTATAATGATTAAACCCTATATTTTGCTAAGTTATTTCCTTTATCTCGATCAATTTAACTTAGTTAGTGTTTTTCAGGTGAAAATGGAGTCTCAAGTCCAAAAATGACTAAGGAAGGCACAAGTGGCGCAGAAATGGAAAGAAATGAAGAAATGGAAGTTCTCCCAGTTTGACTAGGAAAAGGAATCCTAGTTGGAGTAGGAATCAGAAGCTGACTTGGATTCAAACTCTTAAGTCGCGGAAATTAGAAGTTCTACTTGAACAGGGAAACCCAATTCTACTCAGATAAGTAATCCTAGTGTGACAAGGAGTCCCTGTTGGATAAGGATTACTCAAGAAGGTTTCGGAAGAGTGTAGAAGAATCGCAGAAAAGAAGTTTGTATTCAACTAGGAAACCTACTTACATATGGAGTTCTACTCATACTAGGAGAGCTTGGGAACGTTCATGAAGCATCTAGAAGTCTCAAGAAGGTCATATGCCGTGCACATGGAAGAGGAAGCAACAAGAGATTCGAATTACAAAGCAATATGGAATTTGGACTTCTTGTTGAGTAAGGATTGGAATTTCGTGAGATTCTTGAAGGTTCTAGGGAGTTCTTGACGTTCTACTTCAGAATGGGCGTGGAAGACATGTGAGAGGCATGTGAAGCAAAGGGAAATCGAATTGGACTCAACTTGTGCATTAAAAGTCGAAACCAATACAGATTCGGAAATCTGCCTGTGCAGATCAGTCAACTTCAACGGAGTGTCAAAAATCGCTCAGAGCTCAGAAAATTATGATCTTTATATGATTGGAAAGCTACGGATGTCTAGTTTCCAGAGCTTTTGATGGTTCATCAATAGATATTTTCTAGAGGAAGTTATGGCCGTTTTAGTGGACTGAGGTCAATCCTGCCGGAAATCTGTTTCGTGAGAAAGAAGTCCTAAATCAACACGAACTAAGAGAAACCAAGTAGAAACGAATTGGGAGTGCCTTGGGACGTTCTACTATATATACCTTGTGTATTAGACGTTCAGGGGTGACACTTTATTCTCCACAATTTCGTTTCTCACCGGTTTGCTCTTGAGTTTCAGGTTTTCGCATCTTGCAAGTTCCTAGCCGTCCATCCTCCATCTTTGCCATGATCTTCACCTTGCCCCGCCGCCTTGGATCTGCGTTGGACCTTGGGACGTGTCTAAGGGTTGTTCTTACCATCTTCATCATGTTTTCTTCTCGGTTTTGTAACTTGTTAGATAGAAATTTCTGTTTTTGTTTTTCTTTGTGTAAAACCGAAACCATGAGTTAACTTTCTGATTTTTGGATGCAATTTTGATGTTCTTTTTATGTTTGATGTGTTTGTGTGTCTTGAATGCTTGTTGGTTGCCGAATTCATGGATTGATAATCTGATTTTGTTTTATAGATAACTTTTGCATGTTTTTGTTCTTTGAGTGCACGCTTAGGATGATTGCATGTAATTGGAGCTAGTAATTAGGTTCATGCGTTGTGACCCTAATTCAATATGGTAGTAAAGGCTTTGGACAAAGGTCGAAATCAGATTATGCATGTGATGAATTGACTTGCGTTGAGTACTTGAATTTGCATGTTTATTGACTAAACTTTCACTTGTTCTTAATGATTAGAATGCATGAGATCATGAGTTGCGTTGATTGTGTGATAACCTGTTTTCGAAATATGTTGGATTAAGTGCGTTGCTTAATTGACTAAGTAAAGGGAAGTAAAATAAGGGACATTGGTTGCGTTGATCTTTGTTTCTTGGTTGATATCGTCCATGGTAATTAACAAGATTAAGGGATGCATGAATATGTTGTTCTTGAAAGGTTCTTGATAAATTGTTTTCCAAAATTCTTCTTTTCCCACCTTTGTAAATAAAAACGGTTTTATTCTTTTATTGTTTTCTGAAAATTTATACTTTGATCTTTAAAACCCCCCTTGTTTTGTTTCTTATGTGTTCTTGTATATGTGTAAATAATTAAAATCGGTTTTAGGTTTTAGGGATGCATGTCCACATATTTAGTTAAGTAAATAATCTGAAATATAATTTAATTCCGTGAATAGTGTTTTCGTGAATAGTAATTTGTGTTTGTGTTATACATGAATTTGTGTAGTTAGAATTTAACTAGAATTTGTTGTTTGTATTTGTGTTGTATATGGATTTCTAATTTAATTCTAACTTAACTTGTATATGTTCTTATAATTTTCGTGTAAATTTGTATATTCTTTTCTTTAATTTGTTTCTCACATGTTAGCACCCTCAATCCCGGTTTAGAACGATCCCTGCTTACTATATTGCTAACGACTACATCTTGCAGGGTTAAGTTGAGCGTCTATTTGGACGTATAAATTTTGGCGCCGTTGCCGGGGATTGAAAAGTCTTCATGTGATGAAAACGCCACTAAGGTATGATTTTGGTAAGGGATTATGAATTATGATGGAATAGGTGAAGTCTCTTTTGTTAGTATTAGCCTTAACCCCTTATGAGTACCTGATTTAGGTCTCTTAAGGTTGAGGGCGGCTTTTATTAACACTTGAAAAATGTCTTGCACTTAGGACTTTCTTATCTAAGTAAGTATAGCCTATGTGGGATGGTGTCTAGGAAGGGAACAACGTTCATGACAGGTTTTTTTTTTCCAGAAGTGCATTCAAATGAGCCTAAACCACTATGTGGGAGTAGCTCATGCCAAAATGGATTTACCTCTCTTGTTCGTCCTCCCCCAACTGGCCATTTCAGTAAGGTTGCCCAAAGGATTTGAGAAGAAATATGTGTGGAGGCAAGGACTTGGGCCGCACGTCCAAACAATGGTTCATGATGTCTTGTTGAAGTCATATACTTAGACAATTTCGAGAATAGTTGGGTTTGGTAAGAAGTTGTGCGTCATAATGGACTAGGTGAAATATTCTCTTATTAATACTTGTCAAAGTTTTCTTTATCAAGTAGGCAAACTTTATTAGCATAGGGTGTCTAGGTTGATTGGATACGAAAGTGCTAGCAAAGGGTCTCGTCCCCTGCTAATCAAGTGAGCTGAGCTCCACCAAAATCGTTCCTCTACTACCTGGCTCTGTGTGAAAAGAGTAACCAAAAGATAAAGGGAAGGGAGACTTGTATTAAAACTAGAATCTTTGGCCGTATATCTAAACCTTGATTCACGATTGCTTATTGGAGTTAACTACTTAAAGATTGTAAAATTGTAAAACTTGTATATATATACATAAAATTTTGTTAGTCTTGTATATATCCATATTTGTGACGTTTTGTTGTGTGTATATATTGGAATAAATGGAGGTGCAAGTCTAGGCTGAAAGACTTTAAACATTAAGCGCTGCATGGGAGGCAACCCATTTCATCCGTAGCTGTGGAGGAGTCATCAACGCAGATTTGCTTTCTTGAACTCTTCCCTTCTCTTTTATTTTCGAAAACTTTATCTTTGTTTTAGGATTTGTTGCGTTAACTCTTATGCCATGCTTGATTGATGTTTTGTATGCTTTATACTTGTTTATACATTGAGGACAATGCATGATTTAAGTGTGGGGAGGGTATAACGTTTCACTTTGTTTTTAGGAGCTAGTTGTGGGTATAAAAAAAGAAAACAAAATAAAAATCGGAAATTCAGAAATAAAAAAATTTGCGTTAACTTTGTTTGGGTTTTGTGTTATATGTTTCGGTTTTTATACTTGTGTTTTCTTTGGTTGTTTATTGTTAGAGTCAAATGAATTTTGGGTAAATATCTCTTCATCGTAGGCGCATCCAATGGGATGTGATGTCTAAGGTTCAGTTTGGATATGAGAAGTGCTGACAAAGGGTCTCGTCCCTGTCAATCAAGTGAGCTGAGCTCCGCCAAATCATTCCTCTCTTCACCTGGTCATGTTCCAAAGGAGTTACCAAAAGGAGAAGGGAAATATCCCTAAGTCCAAAACATTTTGTCATGTTTGTTGCGTCACTTTATGTTTTGTTTTTGTTTGTTTTGTGATCGAGTCTTAGGATGCCCTTTTAACTGTCTAGGATGAGCTTATATCTCTGAAATTAAGGCTAAAAGAGGATCACAAGATTGAGATAATGTTTGATGATATTCTTTGGTTAATTATGATTTATGAAAGCATATGAATGTGTAGTAGATATGGTGTAACTTTGGTACAGAATATGACATGTGGAAGATAAGTTGTGATTCATAATAACCTTATGAGAATTTGAGCCATGTGCCTTTCTTTGTTGAGTGATTAATGAAAAATGAATTATACTTTGTTTTCTTGGCAATGATTTGTTGATCTCATTATTCTTTCATCTTGATTGATTACTTGCCATAGATTAAGTTTGATGGACTAGAGATGCTAGAATTCACTGTTATGCTTGTTGAGACGTTTATGATCAATATATGGCCCTGATTCTGGAAAGGATAAAGGTACTTACTTAGGATATTTACCACATAGCCAAATATAGCATGTGTCCTATTGTGCCGTCGTGGGATCCCTAGTTTAACCATTTTGAGCCTACACTGTGCCTTTATTTCTACCCTCAAATTCCTTAACCCTTAACCTAGTATAGTTATATCCTTACCTTTGTTCTAAGACTTAGTGGAGCTATTTTTTTGAGACTTTGCTTGGAGTTTTGGCGTCAAGGATGAATTTGAAGACATGAAGAAGTTCAGTGTGGGGTAGACTTGTCCATAAGAATTTTGTATGTAATTGTCGAAAAGAAAAAAAAAAAAGAGAAAGAAATCGTAAAAAAAAAAAAAAAAATATTTCGGCAATTAAGAAAAAATATGTGTGTTATTGTTTATGTTTATGGATTTAGTCCCTATACTTAGTGGATTTGGAGTTGTTTAAATTGAAGGCCATTGTTGAAGATTTGGTCTTTGTCCAATTCACACTTGTTCAAAGAAGTTGGAATGAAGTTTGGGCCAATATGATGACACTTGGCCTTTTATAGCCTTGAAGGATACTTGGCGTTTGCAATACATGGTGGATTCGAATTGGTCTCTCTACATCAACAGTGCTCTGCTAGGTTTTTAGGATACTTGTGATTTTCCTATCCCTTCGTTTCTTTAACCTTAAGCCTTGGCCCATTACAACCTTGATTGTAAGACTCTTTGATCTTAAGATGGACAGCTTTGATCTGTGGAGATGAGTTATAACTGTTGAACTTATGGCTTGGGTTCATCTGTGCAAGTAGTTGATATCTTTCTGAGATCTTTGAAAAAAAATGAATTATGTGCTTTGTTTCTTATACATATGTGATTTACTTGTTTTCTTTACTTACTTGAGTGATAGCTTTTAGCATGAGCCTTGATTGAGAGAAGAAGAGTGATATATCATGTGAGGTTGAATCATGATTTGTTTGAAATATGTTAAAGAACCCACCACATTGTTTACCCCAGTCTTACATGCTTATATGTGGATTATGTTTTGTAATTAGCTCTCGAATATCTTGAAGATGTGATGCTTGGTTAAGTGCTAATCTTGGTGACCTGAAAGTATGAGATTGCTGAGACATATATGTTAAAGGGCTTAGAAGTCATTGTGTTTGGACGTTTGTTTTGTTTTGGTTTTTGATTTTCGTTTGAGTCTTGAGTTTTGTGTTTTTCGTTTCCATACTTAGTTTATTTTTCGTTAGTCTTTGTTTTGTTTCTTAGTCTTTTGGGTTGTTATGTTGATTTGCTAAGGGACTAGCAAAGTAGTGTGGGGGAATTTGATGGAGCGTAAATGCGACGTTTATATGATTACCCTTATTTTGCTAAGTTATTCCTTTATCTCGATCATTTAACTTAGTTAGTGTTTTTCAGGTGAAATGGAGTCTCAAGTCCAAATGACTAAGGAAGGCACAAGTGGCAGAAATGGAAAGAAATGAAGAAATGGAAGTTCTCCCAGTTTGACTAGGAAAAGGAATCCTAGTTGGAGTAGGAATCAGAAGCTGACTTGGATTCAAACTCTTAAGTCGCGGAAATTAGAAGTTCTACTTGAACAGGGAAACCCAATTCTACTCAGATAAGGAATCCTAGTGTGACAAGGAGTCCCTGTTGGATAAGGATTACTCAAGAAGGTTCCGGAAGAGTGTAGAAGAATCGCAGAAAAGAAGTTTGTATTCAACTAGGAAACCTACTTACATATGGAGTTCTACTCATACTAGGAGAGCTTGGGAACGTTCATGAAGCATCTAGAAGTCTCAAGAAGGTCATATGCCGTGCACATGGAAGAGGAAGCAACAAGAGATTCGAATTACAAAGCAATATGGAATTTGGACTTCTTGTTGAGTAAGGATTGGAATTTCGTGAGATTCTTGAAGGTTCTAGGGAGTTCTTGACGTTTCTACTTCAGAATGGGCGTGGAAGACATGTGAGAGGCATGTGAAGCAAAGGGAAATCGAATTGGACTCAACTTGTGCATTAAAAGTCGAAACCAATACAGATTCGGAAATCTGCCTGTGCAGATCAGTCAACTTCAACGGAGTGTCAAAAATCGCTCAGAGCTCAGAACATTATGATCTTTATATGGTTGGAAAGCTACGGATGTCTAGTTTCCAGAGCTTTTGATGGTTCGTCAATAGATATTTTTAGAGGAAGTTATGGCCGTTTTAGTGGACTGAGGTCAATCCTGCCGGAAATCTGTTTCGTGAGAAAGAAGTCCTAAATCAACACGAACTAAGAGAAACCAAGTAGAAACGAATTGGGAGTGCCTTGGGACGTTCTACTATATATACCTTGTGTATTAGACGTTCAGGGTGACACTTTATTCTCCACAATTTCGTTTCTCACCGGTTTGCTCTTGAGTTTCAGGTTTTCGCATCTTGCAAGTTCCTAGCCGTCCATCCTCCATCTTTGCCATGATCTTCACCTTGCCCCGCCGCCTTGGATCTGCGTTGGACCTTGGGACGTGTCTAAGGGTTGTTCTTACCATCTTCATCATGTTTTCTTCTCGGTTTTGTAACTTGTTAGATAGAAATTTCTGTTTTTGTTTTTCTTTGTGTAAAACCGAAACCATGAGTTAACTTTCTGATTTTTGGATGCAATTTGATGTTCTTTTTTATGTTTGATGTGTTTGTGTGTCTTGAATGCTTGTTGGTTGCCGAATTCATGGATTGATAATCTGATTTTGTTTATAGATAACTTTTGCATGTTTTTGTTCTTTGAGTGCACGCTTAGGATGATTGCATGTAATTGGAGCTAGTAATTAGGTTCATGCGTTGTGACCCTAATTCAATATGGTAGTAAAGGCTTTGGACAAAGGTCGAAATCAGATTATGCATGTGATGAATTGACTTGCGTTGAGTACTTGAATTTGCATGTTTATTGACTAAACTTTCACTTGTTCTTAATGATTCGAATGCATGAGATCATGAGTTGCGTTGATTGTGTGATACCTGTTTTCGAAATATGTTGGATTAAGTGCGTTGCTTAATTGACTAAGTAAAGGGAAGTAAAATAAGGGACATTGGTTGCGTTGATCTTTGTTTCTTGGTTGATATCGTCCATGGTAATTAACAAGATTAAGGGATGCATGAATATGTTGTTCTTGAAAGGTTCTTGATAAATTGTTTTCCAAAAATTCTTCTTTTCCCACCTTTGTAAATAAAAACGGTTTTTATTCTTTTTTGTTTTCTGAAAATTTATACTTTGATCTTTAAAACCCCCCTTGTTTTGTTTCTTATGTGTTCATGTATATGTGTAAATAATTAAAATCGGTTTTAGGTTTTAGGGATGCATGTCCACATATTTAGTTAAGTAAATAATCTGAAAATATAATTTAATTCCGTGAATAGTGTTTTCGTGAATAGTAATTTGTGTTTGTGTTATACATGAATTTGTGTAGTTAGAATTTAACTAGAATTTGTTGTTTGTATTTGTGTTGTATATGGATTTCTAATTAATTCTAACTTAACTTGTATATGTTCTTATAATTTTCGTGTAAATTTGTATATTCTTTTCTTTAATTTGTTTCTCACATGTTAGCACCCTCAATCCCCGGTTTAGAACGATCCCTGCTTACTCTATACTAACGCTCGACATTTTCAGGGTTTAAATTGGCGATTGCTTTGCACGTATCAATTTTCATAAAAAAAAAAAATAAAATAAAAAAAATAAAAATTTTGTGACGTTTGTTTGTTGTTGTTGAAAGTTTGTACAAATGTGTCTAATCTTGTAAACAAAAGAAAAGAATTAATTGAAAATATTGTTAAGTCTTGATTGTTATAAGTGTGTAAAATCGTATGAGTAGATAAGGGCCCTTTTGTTAATATTGGCCTTAACCCTTCATTAGTGCCTTTCTAAGGTCTTTTGAAGTTGAGGGCGGCTTTTATTAGCATTTGGAGAACTGTCTAACACATGAGTTCTTTCAAGCTGAGTAAGGGGCATATAGGTGGTGTCTTAGGTTGAGACCCTGGGTGATGGGTTCAAATTGGATCTAGAGATACTATAGACTGTGCGTAAACCACAATGTGGGAGTAGCCAATAGG
This sequence comes from Rosa chinensis, assembly GCF_002994745.2. NCBI lineage: Eukaryota > Viridiplantae > Streptophyta > Magnoliopsida > Rosales > Rosaceae > Rosa > Rosa chinensis. Next base: position 96,146 of record NW_024387552.1, on the reverse strand, counting down.
GGCCTAAACCTCAATGAGGGAGTAGCCTCCGTAGTGTCACCAAAATGAGTCCTCCCTCTCACTTACCTCTTAATCTGGCCATCTAGCCTTCTGAAACAAAGGAAAGTAACTTATGTCTAGGCGACTATCCCTAGATCGTATCTCACCAATAGTAGTGGTTTTATTGGGCTCGACTTACAACTTGTAATCAATTGAGATATTAACTTTATTTTGTAAAGATAATAAGATACTTGAACATAACCTCCACTTGTAAATTGTGTTGTTTTGTACATTTTATACTTGTATAAACTTCTTACGTGGTTTATTTGTGAAAAGATTGTGGATAGTTTGTAATTTATACTCTATTTATACTTGTATAAATCATAAATAGTAAAGTCGTGAATAGAACTTGTGAATAGTGACTCGTGAATAGTAAGTTGATGTATAAATCACTAATTTGTAATTAACTCACTTTATACTTTGCTAACTTCTTTGAATTTGATGATGTTCAGGATTCCTATGAATGACCGAGCCTTTAGACCTCTACACTAAAGGAAATTGAAGCAAGGCTCGCTCGTTTGAAGGGTCCTTCACTCCTTGAGTTCACAAGCCCTTCTCCTTCATACAAAGAGTACACTTTAACGAGCAAGGGAAGGACCTACTGTTCTGAGGAGTCTACATCACCTACACCAAGTCCATCTCCTCCTTCACGTTCACCTTCACCTGTGGTTTCGTCCAACTCTACACCACCTTCACCACCACCTGAAGAAGTCGAAGAAGAGAGAATGGCATCTATTAGGGAACTCTCCACCGCAACTGTTGAAGGAGGACCCCCTACAGGCATAGTATACCCTGCCCCTGCAGCTGGAAGACAGGCAGAGTTCGAGCTTAAGAGTGGATTGTTGCACAAGCTCCCTATCTTCCATGGACTTAATATGGAGGATGCTAACAAGCACGTACGAGAATTCCAATCTTTGTGCAAACATGCAACCACAAGGGGCGGATGAAAACCTTCTTAAGATGAGAGCATTTCCATTCTCTCTAGCTGATAGAGCCAAGGATTGGCTATATGAACTTCCTGCAGGACGTATCACATCATGGGAAACAATGAGAAAGGCCTTCTTGGAGAAATACTTCCCACTTCAAAGGTCATCACCAGTGATGAGTCATATGCTGCGTACTATGAGAGGTTCAACTCCTACTTGCACAGTGTCCTCAACATCAGATGAAGGATGAGACCCTACTTACATGTTTCTACGAAGGACTCTTACCCTTGGAAAGGCAAATGCTTGATGCTGCAGCTGGAGGAGCTTTTGTGGATAAGTCACCTGCGGTTGGGAAGGAACTTATAGCTAATCGTCCCTAAACTCTCAACAATATGAGGGGGTAGGACACTCTACTCGTAGGGTGCATGAGATGAGCAAGAATACTGCCATTGAAGACCAACTGAATAAGCTTACCTCCTCATGAACCAAGTGGTAAGTTCCAAGGGACCAAGTGCAACAATAGCTTGTGGGTATGCTCTATGCAAGGGCATGTTACAGATCAGTGCCCCAACTTAATGAAAATGGAGGATGGGAATCTGCTAATGCTATTGGAGGATACCAAGGAGGATATCAAGGAGGACCTCAACGTCCTAGGCATGACCCTTATTCAATACTTACAACCCAGGATGGAGGGACCATCCCAACTTCAAGTGGACCAACAATGATAACGTTCAGAATCCTCTTGGTGGGAACTTCCAACGTCCACAAGGGCCTTCATTCCAAGGGTCATCTTTTCAAAGGCCTTACATGCCTCCTCCTCAACAGAACTCAGGACCTTCAATGTCTCACTATGACAAAACGTTGGAGCCTTGACTAGTTCTACCCAAGCCTTGACAAACTCTACACAGGCTTTGATTCAAGGACAACAGACCCACACCAAGGACATTGCAGAGCTCAAGAAGCAAATGGGTCAAGTTGTGGATTTCATGAGCAAGATCCACGAAACTGGCAAGCTCCCTAGTAATACAATACCTAACCCTAATGTGGAGAATGCATCAGTTGTGACTACAAGGAGTGGAAGACCATTTGTGGATCAACCGAAGCAACCCAAGAAGGCTCAAGTGAGCATAGATTGAGGAAGACCAAGAACCCACCAAGTTGGGTTTGAGAAGGACCCTGCAACGTCCAAGGAAGAGACAAGGCGTCCTCACCATTAAAGGCAAAACCGGAAGTATCAGGTAGTAATTCTAACTTATCAAATTCGGTTATTGCTAACCCTTCTTCTTCTTGCATGCCCTTCCCACGCAGGTTCGCCCAATCTAAGAAGGATGAAAGTGACCAAGCTATCTTGGAAACTTTCAAGAAGGTGCAAGTAAACTTACCCCTCCTAGAGGCCATCAAGCAAGTCCCTAAGTATGCCAAGTTCCTCAAAGAGCTTTGCACTACTAGGAGGTAAACCGTGAAAAGGAGGTGGTAAAGGTAAGTGAGAACGTCTCTGCCTTGATTCAGAGGAAGATTCCTCCAAAGTGTAAGGATCCTGGAAGCTTTACTATTCCTTGTACTATTGGTAACTCTAGATTTAAGAATGCCATGCTAGACCTAGGTGCATCTGTTAATGTTATGCCCTACTCTGTTTATGAAACCCTAGGTCTAGGGGAACTTAAATCTGACAATGTTATCATTCAGTTAGCTGACAGATCCAATGCATACCCTAGAGGTTTTTGGAGGATGCTTGTACAGGTTAACCATCTTATCTTCCCAGCTGATTTCTATGTGTTGGAAATGGAGGACTCCCCTGTAAGTTCCACTCCATTGCTTTTGGGACGTCCTTTCTTAAGGACAGCTAGGACGAAGATTGATGTGTACGCAGGCTCCCTCACAATGGAGTTGATGGTGATGTTATAGGTTTCAACATTTTTGAAGCCATGAGGTATCCTCTTGATGAAAGTGATTGTTTTCTATTGACATTTGGATGATCTTGCACAGAAAATGTTTGATGTCATGAATGAGGATACCCTAGCCACACACTTGCACAAGGAATAGGTTACACAACAAGTGGCGTCACCATCTCAGAGGACAAGTTGAAAGACACTTGTGAGGAGAAATCATTGAAAACGTCCTTCCTTGAGGCATCACCCTATATAGGTAAGTCTGTTTCTCCTTTGTCCATTCAGTTATCTGCTAACAAGACTTTACCTTCAGTGGTCCAGGCCCCAGAACTTGAGCTAAAACCTCTTCCAGACCATTTGAAGTATGTCTACTTAGGGGACAAGGAGACCTTACCAGTGATTGTGTCCTCTGCACTGACGTTCACAAGAAGAGAAGTTGGTGGAAATGCTGAAGCAACACAAGACCGCCATAGGATGGACATTGGCGGACATCAAGGGAATCAGCCCTACAACTTGCGTCCACAGGATACTTCTAGAGGAGGGGTCTAAACCCACTAGAGAGGCTCAACGTCGTCTCAACCCTCCAATGATGGAAGTAGTGAAGAAGGAGGTTATCAAACTCCTTGATTGTGGGGTAATCTACCCCATTTCAGACTCCAAGTGGGTCTCCCCAGTTCAGGTCGTGCCCAAGAATCTGGGATCACTGTGGTGAAGAATGCTGATAACGAACTGGTGCCTCAAAGGACAGTCACAGGCCACAGAGTATGCATTGACTATAGGAGGCTCAACGCAACTACAAGGAAAGACCACTTTCCTCTGCCATTCATTGATCAGATGCTTGAGCGCCTAGCTGGACATGACTACTACTGCTTCCTGGATGGATACTCTGGTTACAACCAGATTGCAATTGCAAATGAAGATCAAGAGAAGACAACCTTCACTTGCCCCTTTGGAACGTTTGCCTATAGACGTATGCCCTTCGGACTTTGCAACGCTCCAGGTACTTTTCAGAGATGTATGGTAAGTATCTTTTCAGATTATATTGAGAAAATCATAGAGGTATTCATGGATGACTTTTCAGTTTTGGAAAGAATTTTGATGATTGTCTTAATAATCTGGAGATAATTTTGAAACGTTGCATGGAAACTAACCTTGTCTTAAACTGGGAAAAATGCCATTTTATGGTTAAACAAGGAATAGTTCTAGGACATATTGTCTCTGCTAGGGGTATAGAGGTTGATAAAGCCAAGGTTGATATTGTGCGTCACTTACCCTCTCCCACTTCTGTGAGAGAGATTCGTTCTTTCCTTGGTCATGCAGGTTTTTACAGGAGGTTCATCAAGGACTTCTCCAAAATTTCGAGACCCTTATGTCAACTACTCCAGAAGGATGTGCCATTTCACTTTGACAAGGAGTGTCAAGAAGCTTTTGACAAGCTTAAGGAGTTGTTGACATCTGCCCCATCATGTTACCTCCAGACTGGTCTTGCCCTTTGAGTTGATGTGTGATGCCTCTGACTATGCAGTTGGAGCTGTTTTGGGGCAAAGGAAGGACAAGCTACCCTATGCCATCTACTACGCCTCAAGGACTCTCAATGATGCACAGATGAACTATTCAACCACAGAGAAAGAGCTCCTTGCAGTTGTCTTGCCCTTGAGAAGTTTCGCTCTTACTTACTTGGTACCAAAGTTACTATCTTTACTGACCATGCAGCTTTGAAATACTTGATGACCAAGAAGGAGGCAAAACCAAGGCTCATGATGTCGCTTTTAGGAAGCGACCAATTTAACCCTGAAATGTCATTAGTAGTATAAAGTAAATAGGGATCGTTCTATTCCGGGGATTGAGGGTACACCTGTCATTGTCAAACAATTAAACAATTAAAATTAAAACAAAGTATAATATTTACAAAAATATAACAAAATATAAACATTATTTACGAAAAAGGGGGATTTTGTTTTTGATTTTCGAAAATTAACCTAACCTAAACCTAAGTAAAGCAAACAAATAAAATGCAAAAACATAAAAACACAAATGGAATGAGAGAACAAAGATCAAAAACCGAAACATATGATTAAAATTGATTCAAACCCTAATATGTTCATCTAAGTCATGAGAAAGGAGTTGATCATGTGAAACGTTCGAAAAGCAAACAATTTCCCATATTTTACTTTTCAATGCTAATTAACCTAAGCGAAAGCACCTAGATTAATCCTATCAAACATGCAATCAAACCCTAGAAAGCTAGTCAATCATGTCATGTTTAACGCATTACGCATAGAGAAAGGCTATCAACTCAAGTGTACAACTTAGTATGGAAAAGTCCCCTAATTGCAATCCTCGTAATTAAATTCGATTTTTGTACAAAACCTTTACTACTTTGATTCAAGTTTACACAAAACGAAAAGTCGATTTCATGTTCTTAAACCTAGCAACAATCATGCATAAATCCTATAGTGTCGACCCAATAAGATTAATACACAAAGGATATCTATAACGCAAATTTAAATTAAAACCCACATAAGCAACTCTTGAGAACAATAATATGAATCTGAAAATTCTCAATTAATCACAAAAATTCCAGAAATTAATATTTGTTCATACATATATGTCAACTAGAACAAAACCAACGAAATCAAAGCAAAGGTTACAAAAGGAGAATCGGATTACACCGTGAGATGGAGATGGTGATGAACAATTGATGTGGTGGTCTCTTGAATCTCGAAAGCAAGCTTCAAGGATGGTGATGGAGGATGATGCTCAAGGCAATTCTTCTTCTCCCTTGGCCTTGCTTGAACTCGTGGCTTGCTCTAGAGGGTGGAGGAACTCACGGCTATGCTAGAGAGATTTTCTGATTTTTTCCTAAAGTGTAAAACACAAAGGAGGGGAACCCTTGACGTTGGAAAAGGGGAGAATATATAGGGGACGGCCTCCTTGCTCCCAAGCCGTGTAAAACTCATGGAATTAATCTGAAAATTCCACATAATTTCCTCCAATTAATATCTTGCCAAATCAGCCCTATGAGGTGGTTCAACCAATCACAAATTCCATTTAATTCCCTAATAATCTTGGCCGAAATTCCCTTGATAATATTCTGATTTTATACTTTAAATTCGGCCAAATTCCTTTAGGAATATAGGAATGTATCTAGACTTCTTTTGAGCTTTTCTTGGTCTCCACCTTTTTCTCTTTCCTTTTATTCTCCTTGAATTTCTTGGCGTCAATCACCCTAGGTTTCTTGATTTCACGTTGATTACCTCTTTATCTCTCTCCCTTTGCACGGCAAACACATAAAATTACTCCTCAAGAATATTTTCTTCCATAAAAATAGCCCTAGAAAATCTCCACGAAATCTTCTTTTAATTTCTGATTTTCACGCCAACTTCCTTGTTTATCTCTTAGGATTTTACGGCAACAACTCCCTAGGGTTTACTCTTTACGTCACAAACCCTAATTCCATGGGCTTTTATGGGCCTTTAATCCAATTGCCGAAAATCCACTTCATTCTTGAGAGTTTTTTGGGCCTCCATGCGCCACCTTTATGCCATGTCATCATCTAGAGTCTTCCAGAAGCTTCTCTCATGCCATGTCACTTCATTAATTCGATCTCCATTCTTGGTTGGCTTAAGAGTCTTGTTTTGCAAGCTTTCCTTTTCTGGACAGGGTTTCCTAGTTGGACCAGGAAAGCTTCATTTCTTCATTTCTGCTCATTTGTGCTTCCCTTTGTACTTCATCTTGTTCCCTCCAACGTTGGCTAGCTTCTCTCTCCATTTGTGAGTTCATTTCTACTTTTAGCTCGGAAGTCCTGAAAATAGAAACTAATAAGAAAAATAGAAACTTTCCTAAAATGAAAAATGGCAACTTTCCTAAACTGAAAATGGAAACTTCCTAAAAATGAAAAATAGAAACTACAAAATAGAAACTTTCTACAAATAGGTACTTTCCCAATCAAAGAATGAAAACTTTCCTAAACAGGGTTTTACTAAGGAAATAACGCAAGAAATGTAGGAAAAAGCAAGTAAAACGTCGCATTAAAATGCTCCTAACAGCTCATCAGATGGATCCTACTCTTGCAAGAGTTTGACGTGGAAATCAAGGACAAGAAGGGTAGTGAAAACGTGGTAGCTGACCACTTGAGTCGCTTGGTGCATGCAGAAGATCATCTCCCTCTGGTGGAGACATTTCCAGATGAGCAACTCTTTGGACTTCAGGTAAGTGAACCATGGTATGCAGATATTGTGAACTATATTGTGTCTAGAAAGATTCCTGATACCATGTCACGTGCTCATAGAGATAGGCTTAAGAAAACTGTTAAGCAATATGTTTGGGATGAACCTTATCTATGGAAATATTGTTCTGATCAATTGATTAGAAGATGTGTGCCTGAACATGAACATAATGCTATAGTTTCATTTTGCCACTCTAAAGCATGTGGGGGTCACTTTGGGTCAAAGAAAACTGCATTAAAAGTGTTAGAGTCTGGGTTCTATTGGCCAACATTGTTTAGGGATGCACATGCCTATTGTTTAACATGTGATAAGTGCCAAAGAACAGGAAATCAAGGTCCTAGAGATCAAATGCCTTTGACTAATATCATAACTGTTGAAATATTGATGTCTGGGGTATAGATTTCATGGGACCTTTCCCATCATCTTGTGGTTGATAGGAGCATTTTAATGCGACGTTTTACTGCATTTCCCTACATTTTCTGCGTTATTTCCTTAAAAAAACTCCTGTTTAGGAAAGTTTCCATTCTTTGATTGGGAAAGTTCCTATTGTAGAAAGTTTCCATTTTTGTAGTTTCATTTATCATTTTAGTAAGTTTCCATTTTCAGTAGTTTCTATTTTTCATTTTTAGAAGTTTCCATTTTCATTTTAGGAAAGTTTCTATTTTTATAGTTTCTATTTTCAGGACCTCCGAGCTAGAAAGTGGAAATGAACGCACGAATGGAAAGAGGAGCTTGCGAACATCAAGACGAACGAACATGAGAGAAAATGGCCCACACATTTGAGCAGAAATGAAGAAAAAGCTTTCCTAGTCCAACCAGGAAATCCTACAAATGGAGGAAGGCTTCCCTAGCAAGTTTCCAACGCAACCATGAAAAAGAAATGGAAAAATAATGTGTTTTGGTTGAAAATGAGAAGGCTTGAAGATGAAGCAACGAGGCCCAAGAACTCTTTGGATTTTCGGCAAATTGGATAAAGGCCCATCAAAGCCCATGACTAGGGTTTGTGACGCAAACCCTAGCCCTAAGATTGTTGCCGTGAAATTGCATGAGAGAAACAAGGAAGAGGCGTCCAAAATCAGAAATAAAGAGATTTTCTAGGAGATTTTCTAGGGCTATTTTTATGGAAATAAATCAAAGATAAACCCTAGAAGACTCTAGCCGTCCAAGCCAAGAGGAAAAGGGATGCCGTGCAAAGTAAAGAAAATAGAGAATTCGGCAAAGATATTTCTAGAGAGCTTTTAAGGAAAGAAATATGTGTGAGACCAAAAAGCTCAAAGAAGTCTAGATACATTCCTTATTCCTAAAGAGTTTTGGCCGAAATTGGAAAAATCAGAATATTATCATTTCGGCAAGAATTATTTAGGGAATTAAATTGGAATTTTGTGATTGGTTGCACCACCTCATAGGGCTTATGTGGCAAGAACATTGGAGGAAATTATGTGGAGGAAAACATTGCCGTGAGCTCTAGGGTTCGGCTTGGAGACAGGAAGCCGTCCCTATATATTCTCTCTTCTCAACGTCAAGGGTTCCAATTCCATTTTTACGTTTACACTTTGAGAAAATAATTCAGAAACTCTCTTAGCTAGCCGTGTCTCTCCATCCTCTAGGGCAACCACGAAGTGCAAGCAAGGCCAAGGAAGAAGAAGACAAGCCGTGCACACCATCCACCCTCCACCTTGAAGATTGCTTTCGAAATTCAAGAGACCACATCATCACTTCATTCATCTCATCTTCATCACGGTGTAATCCGATTCTCCTTGTACCTTTGCTTTGTATTTTCGTTGGTTGCCTTAGTTGACACATATGTATGAACAAGTATTGTTTTCTGAAATTTTATGATGAATTGTTAATTTTCAGATTCATATATTGCGATTTATGGTTGCTTTGTGTGAGTGTTTGATTAAATTTGCATGATAGAAATCTTTTGTATGATTATCTTGAATGGTTCGAAACATTTAGGGTTTTTATGTGATTTGCTACGAATTTGAGAACATGAATCAACTTTTTGGTTTTGTGTTCTTGAATCGATAAGTAGTAAAGGTTTTGTACAAAAACCGAATTTAATCAAAGAAGATTGCAATTAGGTGGACTTTTTCATACTAAGTTGCACATTTGAGTTGATAGCCTTCTAGGTGTTTATTGCGTTAAACATGACATGATTGACTAGCTTTCTAGGGCTTGATTGCATGTTTGATAGAATTAATCTAGGTGCTTTCACTTAGGTTAATTAGCATTGAAAGTAAAATATGGGAATTGTTTGCTTTTGAACGTTTCACATGATCAACTCCTCTTGCATGACTATGATGAACAATGATGAACTTGAATTAATTTTAATCATGAGTTTCGACTTTGATCTTTGTTCTTGCATTCCATTTGTATTTTTATGTTTTTGCATTTTAATTATTTAGGTAACTTAGATTTTATTTTCGGAAATAAAACCAAAAACCAAAAACTCCCCCTTTTTCGTAAATATGTCTATATTTTGTAAATATTATACTTTGTTTTAATTTTAATTGTTTAATTGTTTGACAATGACAGGTGTACCCTCAATCCCCGGAATAGAACGATCCCTATTTATATACTACTAATGACATTTCAGGGTTAAATTGGTCGCTCGAAAAAGCGACATCAATTTTTGGCGCCGTTGCCGGGGATTGAAAAATCATTTGTCATATTGTGAATATATGTGTTTTGTTTATATTGTGACCGAAAAAAAAAAAAAAAAAATTTTTTACTTGTTTATTTTGTAATTGTCGAATTAGTTAATTAATTACTTAGGTTGTTATTTATATTGTTGAATACGAATTTTAATTGTAGTTGTAAATTAAAGAAGGAATAGGTGAAGTCGTGTTTATTAATATTGGCCTAAACCCCTTATTGGTACCTAGTCCAGGTCCCTTAAGGTTGAGGGCGGCCTTTATTAACATTCATTGAACTGTCTTCACACTTAGGACCTTTTATCCAAGTAAGTATAGCCTATGTGGGATGGTGTCTAGGAAGGGGACAACGCTCATGACTGGTTCTTGATCAGAAGTGCGTGCAAATGAGCCTAAACCACAATGTGGGAGTAGCTCATGCCAAAATGGATCTACCTCTTGTGTTCGCCTCCCCTACCTGGCCATTTCAGTAAGGTTGCCCAAAGGATGTAGGAGGGACTTAGTGTCTTGACGATTATACTTGGGCCGCACGTCCACTTGATTTACCGCTTGGAATTTAATTCGAAATCAATGGTATTTATAACAAAAGAAAATGTTGTGATGCACTAAGGTATATTGGATTAAACATAGTCTTGAAAAGGGTAGCTGTTTCAGTCCCATTGCACATCGAGACTCCCTGTTCCCGTACCTAAGTGTTGAAAATAATTGTAAAGAAAAGGAAAGAATAGAAGTAATTTTACTTAATTTCGTGAAAAAAAAAAAAAAAAAAAAAAAAATAATTAGATGTGAATAGTGACGTTTGTTTTGTGTGAAAGTTTTGTGTAAATGGTGTCTAATCTTGTTAAACAAAGGAAATGTAAAGAATTAATTATAATATTGTTAAATTCTTGATTTATAAGTGTGTAAAATCGTATGAGTAGATAAGGGCCCTTTTGTTAATATTGGCCTTAACCCTTCATTAGTGCCTTTCTAAGGTCTTTGAGTTGAGGGCGGCTTTTATTAGCATTTGGAGAACTGTCTAACACATGAGTTCTTTTCAAGCTGAGTAAGGGGCATATAGGTGGTGTCTTAGGTTGAGACCCTGGGTGATGGGTTCAAATTGGATCTCAGAGATACTATAGACCGTGCGTAAACCACAATGTGGGAGTAGCCAATAGGGGCCTAAACCTCAATGAGGGAGTAGCCTCCGTAGTGTCACCAAAATGAGTCCTCCCTCTCACTTACCTCTTAATCTGGCCATCTAGCCTTCTGAAACAAAGGAAAGTGACTTATGTCTAGGCGACTATCCCTAGATCGTATCTCACCAATAGTAGTGGTTTCTATTGGGCTCGACTTACAACTTGTAATCAATTGAGATATTAACTTTATTTTGTAAAGATAATAAGATACTTGAACATAACCTCCACTTGTAAATTGTGTTGTTTTGTACATTTTATACTTGTATAAACTTCTTACGTGGTTTATTTGTGAAAAGATTGTGGATAGTTTGTAATTTATACTTCTCTTTATACTTGTATAAATCATAAATAGTAAAGTCGTGAATAGTAACTTGTGAATAGTGACTCGTGAATAGTAAGTTGATGTATAAATCACTAATTTGTAATTAACTCACTTTATACTTTGCTAACTTTTTGAATTTTGATGATGTTCAGGATTCCTATGAATGACCGAGCCTTTTAGATCCTCTACACTAAAGGAAATTGAAGCAAGGCTCGCTCGTTTGAAGGGTCCTTCACTTCTTGAGCACACAAGCCCTTCCCTTCACATACAGAGGGTACACTTTAACGAACAAGGGAAGAGGACCTACTGTTCTGAGGAGTCTACATCACCTACACCAAGTCCATCTCCTCCTTCACGTTCACCTTCACCTGTGATTTCGTCCAACTCTACACCACCACCTTCACCACCTGAAGAAGTCGAAGAAGAGAGAATGGCATCTATTAGGGAACTTTCCACTGCAACTGTTGAAGGAGGACCCCCTACAGGCATAGTATACCCTCCCCTGCAGCTGGAAGACAAGCAGAGTTTGAGCTAAGAGTGGGTTGCACAAGCTCCCTATCTTCCATGGACTTAATATGGAGGACTAACAAGCATGTTCGAGAATTTCAATCTGTTTGTGCAAACATGCAACCACAAGGGGCAGATGAGAACCTTCTTAAGATGAGAGCATTTCCATTCTCTCTAGCTGATAGAGCCAAGGATTGGCTATATGAACTTCCTGCAGGACGTATCACTCATGGGAACAATGAGAAAGGCCTTCTTGGAGAAATACTTCCCAGCTTCTAAGGTCATCACACTTAGAAAGAAGCTCAGTGGAATAGAGCAAGCCCATGATGAGTCCTATGCTGCTTACTATGAGAGGTTCAATTCCTTACTTGCACAATGTCCTCAACATCAGATGAAGGATGAGACCCTACTCACATGTTTCTATGAAGGACTCTTACCCTTGGAAAGGCAAATGTTGGATGCTGCAGCTGGAGGAGCTTTTGTGGATAAGTCCCTACAGTTGGGAAGGAGCTTATAGCTAATCGTGCCTTGAACTCCCAACAATATGAGGGGTAGGACACTCTACTCGTAGGGTGCATGAGATGAGCAAGAATACTGCAATTGAGGACCAACTGAATAAGCTTACTCTACTCATGAACAAGTGGTAAGTTCCAAGGGACCAAGTGCAACAATAGCTTGTGGGGTATGCTCTATGCAAGGGCATGTTACAGATCAGTGCCCTCAACTTAATGAGAATGGAGGATGGGAATCTGCAAATGCTATTGGAGGATATCAAGGAGGATACCAAGGAGGACCTCAACGTCCTAGACATGACCTTACTCCAATACTTACAACCCAGGATGGAGGGACCATCCCAACTTCAAGTGGACCAACAATGATAACGTTCAGAATCCTCTTGGTGGGAACTTCCAACGTCCTCAAGGGCCTTCATTCCAAGGATCATCTTTTCAAAGGCCTACATGCCTCCTCCTCAACAGAACTCAGGACCTTCAATGTCTCACTATGACAAACGTTGGAAGCCTTGACTAGTTCCACCCAAGCCTTGACAAACTCTACTCAAGCTTTGATTCAAGGACAACAGACCCACACTAAGGATATTGCAGATCTTAAGAAACAGATGGGCCAAGTTGTGGACTTCATGAGCAAGATTCATGAGACTGGGAAGCTTCCTAGTGGCACAATACCTAACCCTAAGGGTAATGTGGAGAATGCATCAGTTGTGACTACGAGGAGTGGAAGACCATTTGTGGATCCACCCAAGCAACCCAAGAAGGTCCAAATGAGCATAGAGATTGAGGAAGACCAAGAACCCACCAAGTTGGGTATTGAGAAGGACCCTGCAACGTCAAAGGAAGAGACCAAGGCATCCTCATCTTTAAAGGCAAAACCGGAAATCAAAGGTAATAATTCTAACTTATCAAATTCGGTTATTGCTAACCCTTCTTCTTCTTGCATGCCCTTCCCACGCAGGTTTGCCCAATCTAAGAAGGATGAAAGTGACCAAGCTATCTTGGAAACTTTCAAGAAGGTGCAAGTAAACCTACCCCTCCTAGAGGCCATCAAGCAAGTCCCTAAGTATGCCAAGTTCCTCAAAGAGCTTTGCACTACTAGGAGAGTAAACCGTGAAAAGGAGGTGGTAAAGGTAAGTGAGAATGTCTCTGCCCTAATTCAGAGGAAGATTCCCAAAGTGTAAGGATCCTGGAAGCTTTACTATTCCTTGTACTATTGGTAACTCTAGATTTAAGAATGCCATGCTAGACCTAGGTGCATCTGTTAATGTTATGCCCTACTCTGTTTATGAAACCCTAGGTCTAGGGGAACTTAAATCTGACAATGTTATCATTCAGTTAGCTGACAGATCCAATGCATACCCTAGAGGTTTGTTGGAGGATGTGCTTGTACAGGTTAACCATCTTATCTTCCCAGCTGATTTTTATGTATTGGAAATGGAGGACTCCCCTGTAAGTTCCACTCCATTGCTTTTGGGACGTCCTTTCTTAAGGACAGCTAGGACGAAGATTGATGTGTATGAAGGCTCTCTTACAATGGAGTTCGATGGTGACATTATTGGCTTTAACATTTTGAAGCCATGAGGTATCCCTAGAGGTTAATGATTGTTTTTCTGCTGACATTTTGGATGAACTTGCGCAGAAAATGTTTGATGTTATGCATGAGGATACCCTAGTCACTACCCTTGAGAGTGGGGTAGGCTATACAAAGGAAGGCGTCACCATCTCAGAGGACAAGTTGAAAGACACTTGTGAGGAGAAAATCATTGAAAACGTCTCCTTCCTTGAGGCATCACCCTTATAGGTAAGTCTGTTTCTCCTTGTCCATTCAGTTATCCACTAACAAGACTTTACCTTCAGTGGTCCAGGCCCCAGAACTTGAGCTAAAACCTCTTCCAGACCATTTGAAGTATGTCTACTTAGGGGACAAGGAGACCTTACCAGTGATTGTGTCCTCTGCACTAACGACTCCACAAGAAGAGAAGTTGGTGGAAATGTTGAAGCAACACAAGACCGCCATAGGATGGACATTGGCGGACATCAAGGGAATCAGCCCTACAACTTGCGTCCACAGGATACTTCTGAGGAGGGGTCTAAACCCACTAGAGAGGCTCAACGTCGTCTCAACCCTCCAATGATGGAAGTAGTGAAGAAGGAGGTTATCAAACTCCTTGATTGTGGGGTAATCTACCCTATTTCAGACTCCAAGTGGGTCTCTCCAGTTCAGGTCGTGCCCAAGAAGTCTGGGATCACTGTGGTAAAGAATGCTGATAACGAACTGGTGCCCCAAAGGACAGTCACAGGCCACAGAGTGTGCATTGACTATAGGAGGCTCAACGCAACTACAAGGAAAGACCACTTTCCTCTGCCATTCATTGATCAGATGCTTGAGCGCCTAGCTGGACATGACTACTATGCTTCTGGATGGATACTCTGGTTACAACCAGATTGCAATTGCAAATGAAGATCAAGAGAAGACAACCTTCACTTGCCCCTTTGGAACGTTTGCCTATAGACGTATGCCCTTCGGACTTTGCAACGCTCCAGGTACTTTCAGAGATGTATGGTAAGTATCTTTTCAGATTATATTGAGAAAATCATAGAGGTATTCATGGATGACTTTTCAGTTTTTGGAAAGAATTTTGATGATTGTCTTAATAATCTGGAGATAATTCTGAAACGTTGCATGGAAACTAACCTTGTCTTAAACTGGGAAAAATGCATTTTATGGTTAAACAAGGAATAGTTCTAGGACATATTGTCTCTGCTAGGGGTATAGAGGTTGATAAAGCCAAGGTTGATATTGTGCGTCACTTACCCTCTCCCACTTCTGTGAGAGAGATTCGTTCTTTCCTTGGCCATGCAGGTTTTTATAGGAGGTTCATCAAGGACTTCTCTCAATTTCGAGACCCTTATGTCAACTACTCCAGAAGGATGTGCCCTTCCACTTTGACAAGGAGTGTCAAGAAGCTTTTGACAAGCTTAAGGAGTTGTTGACATCTGCCCCCATCATGTTACCTCCAGACTGGTCCTTGCCCTTTGAGTTAATGTGTGATGCCTCTGACTACGCAGTTGGAGCCGTTTTGGGACAAAGGAAGGAAAGCTGCCCTATGCCATCTACTACGCCTCAAGGACTCTCAATGATGCACAAATGAACTACTCCACCACAGAGAAAGAGCTCCTTGCAGTTGTCTTTGCCCTTGAGAAGTTTCGCTCTTATTTACTTGGTACCAAAGTTACTATCTTTACTGACCATGCAGCTTTGAAATACTTGATGACCAAGAAGGAGGCGAAACCAAGGCTCATCAGATGGATCCTACTCTTGCAAGAATTCGACGTGGAAATCAAGGACAAGAAGGGTAGTGAAAACGTGGTAGCTGACCACTTGAGTCGCTTAGTGCATGCAGAAGATTATCTCCCTCTGGTGGAGACATTTCCAGATGAGCAACTCTTTGGACTTCAGGTAAGTGAACCATGGTATGCAGACATTGTGAATTATATTGTGTCTAGAAAGATTCCTGATACCATGTCACGTGCTCATAGGGATAGGCTTAAGAAAACTGTTAAGCAATATGTTTGGGATGAACCTTATTTGTGGAAGTATTGCTCTGATCAATTGATTAGGAGATGTGTGCCTGAACATGAACATAATGCTATACTTTCTTTTTGCCACTCTAAAGCATGTGGGGGACACTTTGGGTCTAAGAAGACTGCGTTTAAGGTGCTAGAGTCTGGGTTCTATTGGCCAACATTATTTAGGGATGCACATGCCTATTGTTTAACTTGTGATAAGTGCCAAAGAACAGGAAATCTAGGTCCTAGAGATCAAATGCCATTGTCCAATATAATAACTGTTGAAATATTTGATGTCTGGGGTATAGATTTCATGGGACCTTTCCCTTCATCTTTTGGGTTTCTCTATATCTTACTTGCAGTGGACTATGTTTCCAAATGGGTGGAAGCAAAGGCCACTAGAACTAATGACTCTAAGGTTGTTGCAGATTTTATCAAGTCTAACATCTTTAGCAGGTTTGGAATGCCTAGAGTTCTCATTAGTGATGGAGGATCCCATTTTTGCAATCGGACGATTGAGGCTCTCTTGAAGAGATATGATGTCACACATAAGGTTTCTACACCTTATCACCCACAAACTAGTGGGCAGGCTGAGGTCTCTAACGTCAGATTAAGGGGATATTGGAGAAGACTGTGAACCCCAACAGGAAGGACTGGTCCTTGCGTCTAGAGGATGCTTTGTGGGCCTACAGAACTGCATACAAAACTCCCATAGGTATGTCACCTATATCGAATTTCTATGGCAAACCTGCCATTTACCTGTGGAGTTGGAGCACAAAGCTTGGTGGGCTGTGAAGCAGTTCAACATGGATATGGATGCAGCTGGGCTTCATAGGAAGTTGCAATTGCAAGAGTTAGAGGAGATAAGGAATGATGCCTTTGA
Organism: Rosa chinensis; assembly: GCF_002994745.2. Classification (NCBI taxonomy): domain Eukaryota; kingdom Viridiplantae; phylum Streptophyta; class Magnoliopsida; order Rosales; family Rosaceae; genus Rosa; species Rosa chinensis. The sequence goes on along the minus strand of NW_024387552.1, from coordinate 79,434 downwards.
AAGTGCTAAAATTTACAAGGATAAGACTAAGGCATTCCATGACAAAATGATTCGAAGAAGACTTTTGTTGTGGGTCAAAAAGTTCTTCTCTTCCATTCTCGTCTCAAACTCTTCCCAGGTAAGCTTCGTTCTCGTTGGATTGGACCTTTTGTTATCACTCATGTGTTTCCTCATGGAGCTGTGCAGATAAAGAGTGAACATACAAGCAAACGAGTTCAAGTGAATGGCCATCGCTTGAAGCCTTACTATGAGGCATTTGTGGAACATGAAGTGGAGGATGTACCCCTCCAAAACGTTCCAAACCCTGAGGATTAAATGGAGGTACAAGTCTAGGCTGAAAGACTATAAACATTAAGCGCTGCTTGGGAGGCAACCCAATTCAGAAGTAGCTGTGGAGGAGTCATCAACGCAGATTTGTTTTATCTCTCCCTTTTACTCTCCAATTTTCTTTGTCTTAGTCATTATTTTCGTAAATTTTCCCTATATGCTTAAGTGTTTCATTGCATGCTTTTATTGATTACATTGAGGACAATGCAATATTTAAGTGTGGGGGAAGGGATTTACATTTTATCTTTTATTTGAGTCATATATGAAAAATACAAAAAAAATTGAAAAATGTCAAAAATTAAAATTTTCGTTGCTTTTGTTTTTGTTTTGAGTCTTAGGATGCCCTTTCAACTGTCTAGGATGATTCTATATCTCTGAAATCATGACTAAAAGAGGATCACAAATTGAGATGATTTTAAACATGGTATTCTTTGGTTAATTGAGATATATGAAAAATATGTGCCTTGTAGTGGATATGGATTTCGAAACTTTGGTACAGAATATGAGCATGTTAGATGAGTTTTGATTCATAAAGCCCATGTGAGATAATTGAGCCATGTCCCTTTTTCTTGGAGTGAAATGAAAAATATATTCTTATTTTCTTGGCGATATTTTGATGATCTCATTATTCTTTCATTTGATTGATTGCTTGCCATAGATTAAGTTTGATGGACTAGAGAATGCTAGAATTCACTCTTGTGCTTGTTGAGACGTTTGTCAATACATGGCCCTGATTCTGGAAGGGATAGAGGCACCTAGGAATTACCACCATTGCCAAATAAACCTGTGTCCCATTTGTGCCCGTCGTGGGACTCCCCTAGATAAGCCCCTTTGAGCCTACATTAAGCCTTTTCATTCATCACCCTAAAATCCTTAACCATGAAGCTTAGTATAGTAAAACCCTACCCTTTGTTCTAAGAACTTAGTGGAGCTATCTTTTGAGACATACTACATGGGTTTGGTGCTAAGGATGAAATTGAGAAGAGGTTAAAGTTCAAGTGTGGGGTAGACTTGTCCATAAAGAAAAAATGTGAAAGCCGTGAAAAAAAAAGAAAAAAAAAAAAAATGTACGGCTAGAAAAGAAAGAAAGAATATTTATGGATTTTAGTCCCCCATACTTAGTGATTTTGGAGTTTACTTTGAAATGAAGGCCTACTAAAGAAAAATTTGGCCTTTGTCCATTCACTATAGTTCAGGGGAAGTTTACAATGAAGATTGGGCCCAACATGAAGACACTAGGCCCCTTTTATGTTACCTCTAGGGGAAGTGACGTTTTTGCAATGCATTGGTGGATTTCTTGTGGTCTCTACATTTACATGTGCTCTGCTAGGTTTTTAGGACACTTTGATAAATCCTTACCTTCATTTCTTAAAACCTTGAGCCTTGGCCCCATTACAACCTTTAAGAAGACCTTCTTGATCCTTAAGATGGGACAGCCCTTGATGTGGAGATGAGTTACAAGAGTTGAACCTATGGCTTGGGTCCATCTGTGCAAGTAGTTGGTATCCTTCATGAGATCTTTAAAGAAAATTATACATGTGCTTTCGTTTCTTGAATTATGTGATATACTTGCTATCTTTCACATATACTTGAGTGTATAAGCTTTTAAGCATTGCCATGATCAGAGAGAAGAAAGAGTGGATATAACTTGTGAGGAGTTGAATCATACTTGTTTGAAGCATGCTTAACAGAAACCATCACCATTGTTCCAACCAAGTCCTACTTGTGTATGTGAAGATTATGTGTTTCAATTAACTCTCGAATGCCTAAACATTTATTCTTGGTGAAGTGCTAATCTTGGTGTTGTGAAAGTAAGAGATTGCTGAGACAAAAAGTTGAAGGGCTATAGAGTCATGTTTCGTGTCAAGTCTTTAATTTTCGTTGAGTCTTAGTATGTGTCTTAGTGTGATTTTGCTAAGGGACTAGCAAAAGCTAAGTGTGGGGGAATTTGATAGGAGCATTTTAATGCGACGTTTTGACTGCATTTCCCTACATTTTCTGCGTTATTTCCTTAATAAAACTCTGTTTAGGAAAGTTTCCATTCTTTGATTGGGAAAGTTCCTATTTGTAGAAAGTTTCCATTTTTGTAGTTTCTATTTATCATTTTTAGTAAGTTTCCATTTTCAGTAGTTTCTATTTTTCATTTTTAGAAAGTTTCCCATTTTCATTTTAGGAAAGTTTCTATTTTTCTTACTAGTTTCTATTTTCAGGACCTCCGAGCTAGAAAGTGGAAATGAACGCACGAATGGAAAGAGGAGCTTGCGAACATCAAGACGAACGAACATGAGAGAAAATGGCCCACACATTTGAGCAGAAATGAAGAAATAAGCTTTCCTAGTCCAACCAGGAAATCCTACGAAATGGAGGAAGGCTTCCCTAGCAAGTTTCCAACGCAACCATGAAAAAGAAATGGAAAAATAATGTGTTTTGTGTTGGAAAATGAGAAGGCTTGAAGATGAAGCAACGAGGCCCAAGAACTCTTTGGATTTTCGGCAAATTGGATAAAGGCCCATCAAAGCCCATGACACTAGGGTTTGTGACGCAAACCCTAGCCCTAAAGATGTTTGCCGTGAAATTGCATGAGAGAAACAAGGAAGAGGCGTCCAAAAATCAGAAAATAAAGAGATTTTCTATGGAGATTTTCTAGGCTATTTTAGGAAAAATCAAAAGATAAACCCTAGAAGACTCCTAGCCGTCCAAGCCAAGAGGAAAAGAAGGAATGAGCCGTGCAAAGTAAAGATAACCCTAGAGAATTCGGCAAAGATATTATCTAGAGAGTTTTAAGGAAAGAAAATATGTGTGAGACCAAGAAAAGCTCAAAAAGTCTAGAGATACATTCCTATATTCCTAAAGAGTTTGGCTGAAATAAAGAGAAAAATCAGAATATTATCAAGGGAATTTCGGCAAGAATTATTTAGGGAATTAATGGAATTTTGTGATTGGTTGCACCACCTCATAGGGCTTATGTGGCAAGCAACATTGGAGGAAATATGTGGAGTTATTCATTTGCCGTGAGATTACTAGGGTTTACAAGCTTGGAGAACAAAGAAGCCGTCCCTATATATTCTCTCTTCTTCAACGTCAAGGGCTCCAGTTCCATTCTTTACGTTTACACTTTGAGAAATAATTCAGAAAACTCTTAGACTAGCCGTGCTCCTCTCCATCCTCTAGGGCAACCACGAAGTGCAAGCAAGGCCAGAAGAAGAAGACAGCCGTGACACCATCCACCCTCCACCTTGAAGATTGCTTTCGAAATTCAAGAGACCACATCATCACTTCATTCATTCATCTTCATCACGGTGTAATCCGATTCTCCTTGTACCTTTGCTTTGTATTTTCGTTGGTTTTGCCTTAGTTGACACATATGTATGAACAAGTATGTTTTCTGAAATTTTATGATAATTGTTAATTTTCAGATTCATATATTGCGATTTATGGTTGCTTTGTGTGAGTGTTTGATCAATTTGCATGATAGAAATCTTTTGTTGATTATCTTGAATGGTTCGAAACATTAGGGTTCTTATGTGATTGTTGCTACGAATTTGAGAACATGAATCAACTTTTTGGTTTGTGTCTTGAATCGATAAGTAGTAAGGTTTTGTACAAAAACCGAATTTAATCAAGAAGATTGCAATTAGGTGGACTTTTTCATACTAAGTTGCACATTTGAGTTGATAGCCTTTCTAGGTGTTTATTGCGTTAAACATGACATGATTGCTAGCTTTCTAGGGTTGATTGCATGTTGATAGAATTAATCTAGGTGCTTCCACTTAGGTTAATTAGCATTGAAAGTAAATATGGGAAATTGTTTGCTTTTGAACGTTTCACATGATCAACTCCTCTTGCATGACTATGATGAACAATGATGAACTTGAATTAATTTTAATCATGAGTTTCGACTTTGATCTTTGTTCTTGCATTCCATTTGTTTTTTATGTTTTTGCATTTTAATTATTTAGGTTAACTTAGATTTTATTTCGGAAATTAAACCAAAAACCAAAAACTCCCCCTTTTTCGTAAATTGTCTAATTTTGTAAATATTATACTTTGTTTTAATTTTAATTGTTTAATTGTTTGACAATGACAGGTGTACCTCAATCCCCGAAAGAACGATCCCTATTTATTAGTACTAACTAATGACATTTCAGGGTTAATTGTCGCTCGACAAAGCGACATCATGGTTTCTATATCTTCTTGATGGACTATGTTCCAATGGCTGAAGCAAAGGCACTAGAACAATGACTCTAAGTTGTTGCAAATTTTATCAGTTCTAATCTTAGCAGTTTGGAATCCTAGAGTTCTCATTATGATGGTGACCATTTGCAACGGACGATGAGCCTTTTGAAGAATATGATGGAACATAAGTTCTAACCTTATAGGCCCAAACTAGTGCTAATCTGAGTCTTAATCGTCATCAACGGGATATTGGAAGAAGGCTGTGACCCAACAGGAAGCTGGTCCTGCATCTAAACGCTCTGTGTTGGGCCTACGAATGCATACAAAATCCATAGGATATGTCACCATATCGAATTATTTTATGCAACCTGCATTTACTGTAGTAGAAGAAGCTTGGTGGCTGTGAAGCAGTTAACATGGAAGATCACTGGGCTTCATTAGAATTGCAAGATTAGAGGAGATTCGGAATGATGCCTTCGAAAGTGCTAAGATTTACAAGGATAAGACTAAGGCATTCCATGATAAAATGATTCGAAGAAGACTTTTGTTGTGGCAAAAAGTTCTTCTCTTCCATTCTCGTCTCAAACTCTTCCCAGGAAGCTCGGTCTCGTTGGATTGGTGATGTCGCTTTAGGGAGCATAATTTAACCCTGAAATGTCATTAGTAGTATAAAGTAAATAGGATCGTTCTATTCCGGGGATTGAGGTACCCTGTCATTGTCAAACAATCAAACAATTAAAATTAAAACAGTATATTATTTACACAATATAGGACATATTACAAAAAAGGGGGAATATATTGATTTGGTTTCCGAAAATTAAACTAAGTTAGAAAATAATTAAAATGCCAAAGATAAATTATAAATGGGATCAAGAACAAAATCAAACCGAATATATAATTAAAATCAATTCAAATTCACATGTTCATCGTAGTCATGCAAGAGGAGTTGATCATGTGAAAGTTCAAGCAAACAATTTCCCATAATTACTTTCAATGCTATTAACTAGCGAAAGCACTAGACTAATCTATCAAACATGCAATCAAACCTAGAATGTCAATCATGTATGTTACGCATTAAGCACTAGAAAGGCTATCAATCGAATGTGCAACTTAGTATGAAAAAGTCACTAATTGCATCTTCTTTGATTAATTCGGTTTTGTACAAAACTTTATACTTATCGTTCAAGAACCAAACAAAAGTTGATCCATGTTCCAATTCGTAGCCATTCACATAAAAACCCTAAATGTTTCGAACCATTCAAGATTATCATCAAAAGATTTCTATCATCAATTAATCAAACACTCAACAAAGCACCATAAATCACAATATATGATTGAAATTAACAATAATCATAAAATTTCAGAAATCAATATTTGTTCAAACATTATGACTAAGGCATACCAACGAAATACAAGCAGTTACAGAGAATGGATTACACCGTGATGAATGAGATGAGTGAAGTGATGAATGGCTCTTGATTCGAAAGCTTTCAAGGTGGTGATGGATGATGTGCACGGCTTTGTCTTTCTTCTTGCCTTGCTTGAATATCGTGTTGGCCTTGGTGTCGCTTTTGTTGAGCGACCAATTTAACCCTGAAATGTCATTAGTAGTATAAAGTAAATAGGGATCGTTCTATTCCGGGGATTGAGGGTACCCTGTCATTGTCAAACATTAAACAATTAAAATTAAAACAAAGTTAATATTTACAAAATATAACAAATATATACATATTTACGAAAAGGGGGATTTTTGGTTTTGGTTTTGATTAACTAAGTTAAAAAATAATTAAAATGCAAAAACATAAAAATACAAATGGGATGTGAGAACAAAGATCAAGTCGAAACTCATGATTAAAATTGATTCAGTTCATCATTGTTCATCATAGTCATGCAAGAGGAGTTGATCATGTGAAATGTTCATAAGCAAACAATTTCCATATTTACTTTCAATGCTAATTAACTAAGCGAAAGCACCTAGATTAATCTATCAAACATGCAATCAACCCTAGAAAGTAGTCAATCATGTCATGTTTAACGCATTAAGCACCTAGAAAGGCTATCAACTCAATGTGCAACTTAGTATGAAAAGTCCACCTAATTGCAATCTTCTTTGATTAAATTCGGTTTTGTACAAAACCTTACTACTTATCGATTCAAGACACAAAACAAAAAGTTGATCATGTTCTCAATTCGTAGCAACATTCACATAAAAACCTAAATGTTTCGAACCATCAGATTATCATACAAAAGATTTCTATATGCAAATTTAATCAAACACTCACACAAAGCAACCATAAATCGCAATATATGAATCTGAAATTAACAATTAATCATAAATTTCAGAAATAAATACTTGTTCAAACATTGTGTCAACTAAGGTATAACAACGAAAATTACAAAGCAAGGTTACAAGAGAATCGGATTACACCGTGATGAAGATGAGATGAATGAAGTGATGAATGGTCTCTTGAATTTCGAAGCAATCTTCAAGGATGGTGATGGATGTGTGCACGGCTTGTCTCTTTTCCTTGGCCTTGCTTGAACTTCGTGGTTGCCCTAGAGGATGGAGAAGAGACGGCTAGCTAGAGAGAGTTTCTGATTTTTTTCTCAAAGTGTAAATGCAAAAGTGTGGAATCCTTGACGTTGAGAGAAGAGAGGAATATATAGGGGACGGCCCTAGGTTCCATGCGTCAAAACCTTAGAAAGCTCACGGCTATTGCTTGCTTTTCCACATATTTTCCTCCAATGATTGTGCACATAAGCCTATGAAGTGGTGCAACCAATCACAAATTCCAATATTAATTCCTAAATAATTCTTGCCGAAATATGTAGATAATTTCTGATTTTATACACAATTTCGCAACAATATATTTAGAGAATAAAAGGGGGATGAACCTAGACTCCTTGAGAGCTTTTTGTGTTCAACACATATTCTCTTTCCTTTAAAAGCTCCCTAAGAATCTCCACGAATTCTTTATTTTTCTGATTTTTCCTCACGGCAAAACCCTAATTTCTCTCTCATTATCTCTTGGCCGAATTCCTAGGGTTTGCACGGCATTCCCTTGTTTTCCTCTTGGCTTGGACGGCTAGGGTCTTCTAGGGTTTATCTCTTGATTTATTTCCATAAAAATAGCCCTAGAAAATCTCCCTAGAAATCCTTTTAATTTCTTGATTTTCACGTCACCTCCTTGTTTCTCTCTGCAAATTCACGGCAAAACATCTTTAGGGTAGGGTTTGCGTCACAAACCCTAGTTCATGGGGCTCTTGTGGGCTTTTATCCAATTAGCCGAAATCCAACAGTCTTGAGAGTTTTTGGGCCTCATGCGTCACCTCTATCATTTCTAGAGTCTTCAAGAGCTTCTCTCATGCCATGTCACTTCATTAATTCGATCTCCATTCATGGTTGGCTCAAGAGTCTTGTTTTGGCAAGCTTTCCTTTTCTGGACAGGGTTTCCTGGTTGGACCAGGAAAACTTCTTTTCTTCATTTCTGCTCATTTGTGCTTCCCTTTGTACTTCATCTTGTCTCCCTCCAACGTTGGCTAGCTTCTCTCTCCATTTGTGAGCTCGTTTCAGCTCATTTGTGACAAGGACCTGAAAATAGAAACTAGTAAGAAAAATAGAAACTTTCCTAAAATGAAAAATGGCAACTTTCCTAAACTGAAAATGGGAAACTTTCTAAAAATGAAAAATAGAAACTACCGAAAATAGAAACTTTCTACAAATAGGAACTTTCCCAATCAAAGAATGGAAACTTTCCTAAACAGGGTTTTATTAAGGAAATAACGCAGAAAATGTAGGGAAATGCAGTTAAAACGTCGCATTAAAATGCTCCTATCAAATTCCCCCACACTTAGCTTTTGCTAGTCCCTTAGCAAAATCACACTAAGACACACACTAAGACTCAACGAAAATTAAAGACTTGACACGAAACAGACTCTATAGCCCTTCAACTTTTTGTCTCAGCAATCTCTTACTTTCACAACACCAAGATTAGCACTTCACCAAGAATAAATGTTTAGGCATTCGAGAGTTAATTGAAACACATAATCTTCACATACACAAGTAGGACTTGGTTGGAACAATGGTGATGGTTTCTGTTAAGCATGCTTCAAACAAGTATGATTCAACTCCTCACAAGTTATATCCACTCTTTCTTCTCTCAGATCATGGCAATGCTTAAAAGCTTATACACTCAAGTATATGTGAAAGATAGCAAGTATATCACATAATTCAAGAAACGAAAGCACATGTATAATTTTCTTTAAAGATCTCATGAAGGATACCAACTACTTGCACAGATGGACCCAAGCCATAGGTTCAACTCTTGTAACTCATCTCCACATCAAGGGCTGTCCCATCTTAAGGATCAAGAAGGTCTTCTTAAAGGTTGTAATGGGGCCAAGGCTCAAGGTTTTAAGAAATGAAGGGTAAGGATTTATCAAAGTGTCCTAAAAACCTAGCAGAGCACATGTAAATGTAGAGACCACAAGAAATCCACCAATGCATTGCAAAAACGTCACTTCCCTAGAGGTAACATAAAAGGGGCCTAATGTCTTCATGTTGGGCCCAATCTTCATTGTAAACTTCCCTGAACTATAGTGAATGGACAAAGGTCAAATTTTTCTTTAATAGGCCTTCATTTCAAAGTAAACTCCAAAATCACTAAGTATGGGGGACTAAAATCCATAAATATTTCTTTCTTTTCTTTTCTAGCCGTACATTTTTTTTCTTTTCTTTTCATTTTTCACGGCTTTCACATATTTTTTTTTCTTTATGGACAAGTCTACCCCCACACTTGAACTTTAACCTCTTCTCAATTTCATCCTTAGCACCAAACCCATGTAGTATGTCTCAAAAGATAGCTCCACTAAGTTCTTAGAACAAAGGGTAGGGTTGTTATATACTAAGCTTCATGGTTAAGGATTTTAGGGTGATGAACGAAAAGGCTTAATGTAGGCTCAAAGGGGCTTATCTAGGGGAGTCCCACGACGGGCACAAATAGGGACACAAGTTTATATGGCAATGGTGGTAATTCCTAGGATGCCTCTATCCCTTCCAGAATCAGGGCCATGTATTGATATAACGTCTCAACAAGCACAAGAGCGAATTCTAGCATTCTCTAGTCCATCAAACTTAATCTATGGCAAGTAGTCAATCAAGATGAAAGAATAATGAGATCATCAAAACATCGCCAAGAAATTAAGAATATATATTTTCGATTCACTCCAAGAAAAAGGGACATGGCTCAATTATCTCACATGGGTTTATATGAATCAAAACTCATCTTAACATGCTCATATTCTGTACCAAAGTTTCGAAATCCATATCCACTACAAGGCATATATTTTTCATATATCTCAATTAACCAAAGAATACCATTTTAAATCATCTCAATTTTGTGATCCTCTTTTAGTCATGATTTCAGAGATATAGAATCATCCTAGACAGTTGAAAGGGCATCCTAAGACTCAAACAAAAACAAAAGCAACGAAATTTTTTAAATTTTTGACATTTTTCAATTTTTTTTTTTGTATTTTTCAATATATGACTCAAGATAAAGTGTAAATCCCTTCCCCCACACTTAAATATTGCATTGTCCTCAATGTAATCAAGAAAAAGCATGCAATGAAATACTTAAGCATATAGGGATGGAATTTACGAAAATAACTATAAAACAAAGAAGAATTTGAGAAGTAAAAGGGAGAGAGAAAGCAAATCTGCGTTGACGACTCCTCCACAGCTACTTCAGAATTGGGTTGCCTCCCAAGCAGCGCTTAATGTTTATAGTCTTTCAGCCTAGACTTGTACCTCCATTTAATCCTCAGGGTTTGGAACGTTTTGGAGGGGTACATCCTCCACTTCATGTTCCACAAATGCCTCATAGTAAGGCTTCAAGCGATGGCCATTCACTTTGAACTCGTTGCCTGTTTGTTCACTCTTTATCTGCACAGCTCCATGAGGAAACACATGAGTGATAACAAAAGGCCCAATCCAACGAGAACGAAGCTTACCTGGGAAGAGTTTGAGACGAGAATGGAAGAGAAGAACTTTTTGACCCACAACAAAAGTCTTCCTTCGAATCATTTTATCATGGAATGCCTTAGTCTTATCCTTGTAAATCTTAGCACTTTCGAAGGCATCATTCCTAATCTCCTCTAACTCTTGCAATTGCAACTTCCTATGAAGCCCAGCTGCATCAATATCCATGTTGAACTGCTTCACAGCCCACCAAGCTCTATGCTCTAACTCCACAGGTAAATGGCAAGGTTTGCCATAGACAATTCGATATGGTGACATACCTATGGGAGTTTTGTATGCAGTTCTGTAGGCCCACAAAGCATCCTCTAGACGCAAGGACCAGTCCTTCCTGTTGGGTTCACAGTCTTCTCCAATATCCCTTGATCTGGCGATTAGAGACCTCCGCCTGCCCACTAGTTTGGGGGTGATAAGGTGTAGAAACCTTATGTGTCACATCATATCTCTTCAAGAGAGCCTCAATCGTCCTATTGCAAAATGGGATCCCCATCACTAATGAGAACTCTAGGCATTCCAACCTGCTAAAGATGTTAGACTTGATAAAATCTGCAAAACCTTAGAGTCATTAGTTCTAGTGGCCTTTGCTTCCACCCATTTGGAAAATAGTCCACTGCAAGTAAGATATATATGAACCCAAAAGATGATGGGAAAGGTCCCATGAAATCTATACCCAAACATCAAGATTTCAACAGTTATGATATTAGTCAAGGCATTTGATCTCTAGGGCCTAGGTTTCCTGTTCTTTGGCACTTATCACAAGTTAAACAATAGGCATGTGCATCCTAACAATGTTGGCCAATAGAACCAGACTCTAGTACCTTAAACGCAGTCTTCTTAGACCCAAAGTGTCCCCCACATGCTTTAGAATGGCATAGAAGTATAGCATTATGTTCATGTTCAGGCACACATCTTCTAATCAATTGATAGAACAATATTTCCATAGGTAAGGTTCTCCCAAACATAGTGCTTAACAGTTTTCTTAAGCCTATCTCTATGAGCACGTGACATGGTATCAGGAATTTCTAGACACATATAGTTCACAATATCTGCATACCATGGTTCACTTACTGAAGTCAAGAGTTGCTCATCTGGAAATGTCTCCACCAGAGGGAGATAATCTTCTGCATGCACTAAGCGACTCAAGTGTCAGCTACCACGTTCTCACTACCCTTCTTGTCCTTGATTTCACGTCGAATTCTTGCAAGAGTAGGATCCATCTGATGAGCCTTGGTTTCGCCTCCTTCTTGGTCATCAAGTATTTCAAGCCGCATGGTCAGTAAAGATAGTAACTTGGTACAAGTAAATAAGAGCGAAACTTCTCAAGGGCAAAGACAACTGCAAGGAGCTCTTTCTCTGTGGTGGAGTAGTTCATTTGTGCATCATTGAGAGTCCTTGAGGCGTAGTAGATGGCATAGGGTAGCTTGTCCTTCCTTTGCCCCAAAACAGCTCCACTGCATAGTCAGAGGCATCAACATCAACTCAAAGGGCAAAGACCAGTCTGGAGGTAACATGATGGGGGCAGACGTCACAACTCCTTAAGCTTGTCAAAAGCTTCTTGACACTCCTTGTCAAAGTGAAATGGCACATCCTTCTGGAGTAGTTGACATAAGGGTCTCGAATTTTGGAGAAGTCCTTGATGAACCTCCTGTAAAAACCTGCATGACCAAGGAAAGAACGAATCTCTCTCACAGAAGTGGGAGAGGGTAAGTGACGCACAATATCAACCTTGGCTTTATCAACCTCTATACCCTAGCAGAGACAATATGTCTAGAACTATTCCTTGTTTAACCATAAAATGGCATTTTTCCCAGTTTAAGACAAGGTTAGTTTCCATGCAACGTTTCAGAATTATTCCAGATTATTAAGACAATCATCAAATTCTTTCCAAAAACTGAAATGTCATCCATGAATACCTCTATGATTTTCTCAATATAATCTGAAAGATACTTACCATACACCTCTGAAAGTACCTGGAGCGTTGCAAAGTCCGAAGGGCATACGTCTATAAGCAAACGTTCCAAAGGGGCAAGTGAAGGTTGTCTTCTCTTGATCTTCATTTGCAATTGCAATCTGGTTGTAACCAGAGTATCCATCCAGGAAGCAGTAGTAGTCATGTCCAGCTAGGCGCTCAAGCATCTGATCAATGAATGGCAAGGAAAATGGTCTTTCCTTGTAGTTGCGTTGAGCCTCCTATAGTCAATGCATACTCTGTGGCTGTGACTGTCCTTTGAGGCACAGTTCGTTATCAGCATTCTTTACCACAGTGATTCCAGATTTCTTGGGCACGACCTGAACTGGGGAGACCCACTTGGAGTCTGAAATGGGGTAGATTACCCACAATCAAGGAGTTTGATAACCTCCTTCTTCACTACTTCCATCATTGGAGGGTTGAGACGACGTTGAGCCTCTCTAGTGGGTTTAGACCCTCCTCCAGAAGTATCCTATGGACGCAAGTTGTAGGGCTGATTCCCTTGATGTCCGCCAATGTCCATCCTATGGCGGTCTTGTGTTGCTCAGCATTTCCACCAACTTCTCTTCTTGTGTATTGTTAGTGCAGAGGACACAATCACTGGTAAGGTCTCCTTGTCCCTAAGTAGACATACTTCAAATGGTCTGGAAGAGGTTTAGCTCAAGTTCTGGGGCCTGGACCACTGAAGGTAAAGTCTTGTTAGTGGATAACTGAATGGACAAGGGAGAAATAGACTTACCTAGATAGGGAGATGCCTCAAGGAAGGAGACGTTTTCAATGATTTTCTCCTCACAAGTGTCTTTCAACTTGTCCTCTGAAATGGTGATCCTTCCTTTGTATAGCCTACCCACTCTCAAGGGTAGTGACTAAGGTATCCTGCATGATGTCAAACATTTTCTGCGCAAGTTCATCCAAAATATCAGTAGAAAGCATCATGAACCTCTAGGGGATACCTCATGGCTTCAAAAATGTTAAAGCCAATATGTCACCATCGAACTCCATTGTAGAGAACCTTCATACACATCAATCTTCGTCCTAGCTGTCCTTAAGAAAGGACGTCCCAAAAGCAATGGAGTTGAACTTACAGGGGAGTCCTCCATTTCCAACACATAGAAATCAGCTGGGAAGATAAGATGGTTAACCTGTACAAGCACATCCTCCAACAAACCTCTAGGGTATGCATTGGATCTGTCAGCTAACTGAATGATAACGTTGTCAGATTTAAGTTCCCTAGACCTAGGGTTTCATAAACAGAGTAGGGCATAACATTAACAGATGCACCTAGGTCTAGCATGGCATTCTTAAATCTAGAGTTACCAATAGTACAAGGAATAGTAAAGCTTCCAGGATCCTTACACTTTGGAGGAATCTTCCTCTGAATCAGGGCAGAGACATTCTCACTTACCTTTACCACCTCCTTTTCACGGTTTACTCTCCTAGTAGTGCAAGCTCTTTGAGGAACTTGGCATACTTAGGGACTTGCTTGATGGCCTCTAGGAGGGGTAGGTTCACTTGCACCTTCTTGAAAGTTTCCAAGATGGCTTGGTCACTTTGATCCTTCTTAGATTGGGCAAACCTGCGTGGGAAGGGCATGCAAGAAGTAGAAGGGTTAGCAATAACCGAATTTGTTAAGTTAGAATTACTACCTGATACTTCCGGTTTTGCCTTTAATGGTGAGGACGCCCTTGTCTCTTCCTTGGACGTTGCAGGGTCCTTCTCAAGACTCAACTTGGTGGGGTCTTGGTCTTTCTCAATTTCTATGCTCATTTGGACCTTCTTGGGTTGCTTGGGTTGATCCACAAATGGTCTTCCACTCCTTGTAGTCACAACTGATGCATTCTCCACATTAGGGTTAGGTATTGTGTTACTAGGGAGCTTGCCAGTTTCGTGGATCTTGCTCATGAAATCCACAACTTGACCATTTGCTTCTTGAGCTCCGCAATGTCCTTGGTGTGGGTCTGTTGTCCTTGAATCAAAGCCTGTGTAGAGTTTGTCAAGGCTTGGGTAGAACTAGTCAAGGCCTCCAACGTCTTGTCATAGTGAGACATTGAAGATCTTGAATTTTGTTGAGGAGGAGGCATGTAAGGCCTTTGAAAAGATGACCTTGGAATGAAGGCTGATAGGAGCATTTTTATGCGACGTTTTAATAATTATTTCCTCATATTTTTCTTAGTTATTTCCTTTATTTAATCATTTTTAATTTAGTTTTTATTTTATAGGTACATTGAAATAAATGGAGAAGAAATGAGTTGAAATGAAGAAATGGAGTTTTCCTGGTCCGACTAGGAATCCCAGTCAATGCAGGAATCCTGATGAGGCTAGGAAACCTGAAGGCATTAGGAGACCACATGATGACGTGGGAGATATTATGGGGAATTAAAGCTGATTTTGCCATGGAAATTATGGAGTTAATGTCAAAAATCAAGAGATGATCAAGGATAATGATGCCATGGAGAGATTTAAGGGAGAAAAAGTCCAAAACAAGTCCAGATTCATTCCTATTTTCACTCAAGAGTATTTTGGCCGAAAATTAAGAGAAAAATCAGATTAAATCTTGGGAAAATCAGCAATAATATATTTGGAAAGATTATGGGATTTATTTTGGAGGCTTCTGATTGGCTGGATGACTCAACAGAGCTGACATGGCATTCTGTGATTGGTCGAGCTGTGTGGCATGATTGGATAGTTATTTGAGGAGATAAATCAGAAATAATCATGCAATTAATTCAAAATAATCTCCCTAAATCAAGGTGTTAAATTGGAGGTTTCTTATTGGTTGGATGACATAGCAGAGCTGACGTGGCGTTCTCTGATTGGCTAATGCTGTGTGGATCAATCTTGAAGACTTGGAGACTAAGTTGTCATCCTCCTATAAATAGGAGCATTCTCTACACAATTCTACACACCAACACACCATCAAACAGAAGAACAACACCATACACTTTAGAAAAAAATCAGAAAATCTTCTTAGCATAGCCGTGAGTTTCTCCATCCTCTAGTCATCTCCACGAGTTCAAGCAAGGCCAAGGGAGAAGAAGCATAGCCGTGAGCATCCATCATCCATCTCCAACCTTGAAGCTTGCTTTCGAGATTCAAGAGACCACCACATCAATCGTTCATCACCATCCCCATCTCACGGTGTAATCCGATTCTCCTTTGTAACCTTTGCTTTGAATTTCGTTGGTTATGAACTAGTTGACATATGTGTTTGAACAAATATTAATTTCTGGAATTTTTACGATTAATTGAGAATTTTCAGATTCATATTATTGTGATTCGAGAGTTGCTTATGTGGGTTTGTTTAATTAAATTTGCGTTATAGATAACTTTTGTACTTTAATCTTATGTGGTTGCAAACACTTAGGGTTTTGATATAATTGGTGCTAGGTTTAAGAACATGAATCGACTTTTCGTTTTGTGTAAACTTGAATCAAAGTAGTAAAGGTTTTGTACAAAGATCGAATTTAATTAACGAGGATTGCAATTAGGTGGACTTTTCCATACTAAGTTGTACACTTGAGTTGATAGCCTTTCTCTATGTGTAATGCGTTAAACATGACATGATTGACTAGCTTTCTAGGGTTTGATTGCATGTTTGATAGAATCAATCTAGGTGCTTTCGCTTAGGTTAATTAGCATTGAAAAGTAAAAATGGGAATTCATTTGCTTTCGAATGTTTCACATGATCAACTCCTTTCTCATGACTTAGATGAACAATATTAGGGTTTGAGTCAATTTTAATCATATGTTTTGATTTTGATCTTTGTTCTCTCATTCCATTCGTATTTTTATGTTTTGCATTTTAATTGTTTTGTTAATTTAGTTTTATTTTCGAAAAACCAAAAACAAAATCCCCCCTTTTTGTGTACAATGTTTATAGTTGTGAATATCTTTGTGAATCTTATACTTTGTTTTAATTTTAATTGTTTAATTGTTTGACAATGACAGGTGTACCCTCAATCCCTGATAGGAGCAAAAAAGTGTGACGATATTATTAATTATGTGCCTCATTTTAGCCTTATTTCTCCCTTAGTTTAGTGTTTTGAGTCATTAAGTCATTTTGAAAGTCTTGTTGAGTGTTTGGAGTGAAATAGGCGGAAAAAGTAAAATTCATGAAAAATCCTAGCTGGATCAGGATTCCTAACTGTCAACTATTTTTGCGGTCTTTACATTTTAATTTCCCTTTATTTTCTCTAGAAAAATCTGATATTCTCCTGCTTGTTGTAGGAAACGTTGCCTGGTTGAACTCTTGGAAACAACAATGATGGAGTCATAAAATAAAGCATTAAAATATTTGACCAAGCAATGAAGAAGGGAAATAAAGGAGAAAGATGTTTTCAGTTGAGGAATAAAAGAGAAAGACGTTTCAGCTGGAAAATAAATAAGAGAAAGACGTTTTCAGTTGGGGAATAAAGGAGAAAAGATGTTTTCAGTTGAGGAATAAAAGAGAAAGACGTTTCAGCTGGAAAATAAATAAGAGAAAGACGTTTCAGCTTGGAAACTAAAGGAATTGCCCAATTATGAGAGGAGTTAAGGCCATAAAGAAGACGTTTCAGTTGGGAAAGCCAACCAATGCTCCCTATAAATAGGCAACGCCCAGAACATAATTTGCATCACTGCCCAGCCAAGATCACTGCCCAGCCAAGATCACTTCCTGGCCAAAAACCATTCCAAGACTGCCCAATTCACTCCTTAAACTTCCATCACCTACAAGACCGTGACACCATCCATCCATCAATCTACAAAGCTCTTAGGCGCTGAGTCAAGGACGCTCCACCACCATAGCAGAGACGAGTTCATCACCGTGTTGCTAAGCCGCTGAGGAAAGCTTCAAAGTGTAACTATGACTCTACTTACAATTTTTGTTTCGGTTTTGTGTGTTTGGATTTGCGAGTTGTGTAATTGGAGACATGAAATTTTCAGAATATTTTTATTCATATTTTGAGATTTTCAGTTTATTATTGAGTTAATTTTGAGAATTCTTTTATGATGCATGTTACAATCTTGTGTCCTTTTATGTGTTTTGGTAATTTTCAGAGTTAGGTTCATAAGTTTGCATGCTAGAATAATGGTGAGAGTTCTTGTGTGTTTTCTTAATTTGCCAAGAGTAATTGTTATTTGTTAAGGCGCTGAGTTAAACAAGTAGCAATTAGTTCTAAAAGTGGTAAAAACTATGTTCAATGGTTAAACGATTCTGGAAATTATGTGTTAAATTCTATGTCTAATGGTTAATTTGCACGTGTGAGTTGATTCGAGGGTTAGATAATACTACTAGTTAAGAGAATTACGCTGAGTGTTTTCGAAATTTAGTAGTATTAGGCTTGGTAAGGACTTTTCCGATCCAAACCTACATTAGAACGAATCAGATAAATGGATTGATCCGCTGAGGCTTTTCATTTTGGCTCTTATCTAGGCATTTAAGGTGGGCACATTTTGTAGCATGTTGAAATGAATTTTCTGTTTTTACACCTAGTAATTTCCGAGTGGTATTGGTCTAGGTTAGGGAAGTCGATCATTGTATATAGTTTTATTTGTTTCGTTTTTATTTTAAGTAGAATAGGAACCAAAATTCAAAACCCCCCATTTTATTCTTTTATTTGTTAATTGACCTTTTTGTGTAGGTGTACCCTACAATCCCCGGACTGAACGATCCCTGCTTATCCTATACTGACAACTACATTTTGCAGGGTTAAATTGTGAGGCTATTTCAGCCGCATCAATCCCCGGAATAGAACGATCCCTACTTACTTTTACTACTAATGACATTTCAGGGTTAAATTATGCGCTTGCTTTTTAAGCGCATCAATTTTTGGCGCCGTTGTCGGGGATTGAAAAATCACTTGTTTTTGTTTATAGTTGTTGTATATAACTGTTTGAAATTTAGTTTAAATTAATTAGGATGTTTTTTTTTATATTGTTGAATACGAATTTTAATTGTAGGTTGTAATTTGAGAGGAATAGGTAAAGTCTCTTTTGTTAATATTGGCCTAAACCCTTATTGGTACCTAGTTCAGGTCCCTTAAGGTTGAGGGCGGCCTTTATTAACACTTGTTGAACTGTCTTCACACTTAGGACCTTTTTCATCTTAGTAAGTATAGCCTATGTGGAATGGTGTCTAGGAAGGGGACAACGTTCATGACTGGTTTTTGAATCCAGAAGTGCTTGCAAATGGGCCTAAACCACTATGTGGGAGTAGCTCATGCCAAAATGGATTTTCCTCTCGTGTTCGTCCTCCCCTACCTGGCCATTTCAGTAAGGTTGCCCAAAGGATGTGAAAGGGAGTTTGTGTCTAGGCGACTATACTTGGGCCGCACGTCCACTTGATTTACCGCTTGGAATTAGATTTGATATCAATAATATTTATGACAAAAGAAAATGTAACAAAATGTTGTGATACACTAAGGTAAAAAAAAAACATTTGTGTAAATATTTTTCATGTTTTTTTTTACTCGCTTGTGTTAACTTGTGTCTTGTGTACAATGTACTTGTTAATTATATTTGTAGTTTGTAATTCTTAGTTACTTGTTTATATACTTTGTATTTCTTTGTTAATTATAGTTACTAACTTTTTAATTTCTATTCCGTCTGGCTGAAAGACGTTAAACTCAAGCGCTGCTTGGGAGGCAACCCAATTCAGAAGCAGCTGTGAAGGAGTCAACAACACAGATTTGCTTTCTCTTTCCCTATTTCTTTTTATTTTTATTTTTTAATTTTTCTTCTTTGTTTTTATTTTCGTAAATATCTTCTATCTATGCTTATTTGTTTCATTGCATGTTTATAATTGATTACATTGAGGACAATGCAATATTTAAGTGTGGGGGAAGGGATTTACACTTTTATCTTGAGTCATATATTGAAAATACAAAAAAATGAAAAATGTCCAAAAAAAATTTTCGTTGCTTTTATTTATTGAGTCTTAGTCTTTTGTTTTTATTTTTGAGTCATAGCATGCCTTTCAACTGTCTAGGATGATTCTATATCTCTGAAATTATGGCTAAAAGAGGATCACAATATTGAGATGATTTTAAATGGTATTCTTTGGTTAATTGAGATATATGAAAAATGTATGCATGTGTAGTGGATATGGATTTCGTGACTTTGGTACAGAATATGAGCATGTTAAGATGAGTTTTGATTCATATAAACCCATGTGAGATAATTGAGCCCATGTCCCTTTTTCTTGGAGTGAATCGAAAATATATATTCTTATTTTCTTGGCGATGTTTTGATGATCTCATTATTCTTTCATCTTGATTGACTACTTGCCATAGATTAAGTTTGATGGACTAGAGAATGCTAGAATTCGCTCTTGTGCTTGTTGAGACATTTTATCAATACATGACCCTGATTCTGGAAGGGATAGAGGAGGCACCCTAGGAATTACCACCATTGCCAAATAAACTTGTGTCCCTATTTGTGCCCGTCGTGGGACTCCCCTAGATAAACCCCTTTGAGCCTACGTTAAGCCTTTTCTTTCATCACCCTTAAAATCCTTAACCCTGAACCTTAGTATAGTTACAATCCTACCCTTTGTTCTAAGAACTTAGTGGAGCTATCTTTTGAGACTACTACATGGATTTGGCGCAAGAATGGAGATTGAGAAGAGGTGTAAATTCAAGTGTGGGGGTAGACTTGTCCATGAAAAAGAAAAATTGTGTGAAAGTTGTAAAAAAAAAAAAAAAAAAAGAATGAAAAAAAAAATGAAGAAGAAAAAAAAAAATGTTTATGGATTTTAGTCCCCATACTTGGAGGATTTGGAGTTTACTTTGAATTGAAGGCCCACTATTGGAAAATTTGGTCTTTGTCCAGTTCACTAGAGATCAAAGGAAGTTTAGAATGAAGTTTGGGCCCAACATGAAGATATTTAGCCCTCTTGTTTTGCCTTGGTGGATTTCTAGAAGTCTCTCTACATTTGCATGAGCTCTGCTAGGTTTTTAGGACACTTTGTTAAAATCCTTACCTTTAATTTCTTAAAACCTTGAGCCTTAGCCCCATTACAACCTTTGAGAAGACCTTCTTGATCCTTAAGATGGGACAGCCTTTGATGTGGAGATGAGTTACAAGAGTTGAACATATGGCTTGGGTCTATCTGTGCAAGTAGTTGATATCTTTCATGAGATCTTTTGAAAAAAAAAAAAATTATTATATTCACAAAGTGCTTTTCGTTTCTTATATATGTGTGATAGGAGCATTTTTATGCGACGTTTTAATAATTATTTCCTCATATTTTTCTTAGTTATTTCCTTTATTTAATCATTTTTAATTTAGTTTTTATTTTATAGGTACATTGAAATAAATGGAGAAGAAATGAGTTGAAATGAAGAAATGGAGTTTTCCTGGTCCGACTAGGAATCCCAGTCAACGCAGGAATCCTGATGAGGCTAGGAAACCTGAAGGCATTAGGAGACCACATGATGACGTGGAATTAAAGCTGATTTTGCCATGGGAAATTATGGAGTTAATGTCAAAAATCAAGAGATGATCAAGGATAATGATGCCATGGAGAGATTTAAGGGAGAAAAAGTCCAAAACAAGTCCAGATTCATTCCTATTTTCACTCAAGAGTATTTTGGCCGAAAATTAAGAGAAAAATCAGATTAAATCTTGGGAAAATCAGCAATAATATATTTGGAAAGATTATGGGATTTATTTTGGAGGCTTCTGATTGGCTGGATGACTCAACAGAGCTGACATGGCATTCTGTGATTGGTCGAAGCTGTGTGGCATGATTGGATAGTTATTTGAGGAGATAAATCAGAAAATAATCATGCAATTAATTCAAAAATAATCTCCCTAAATCAAGGTGTTAAATTGGAGGTTTCTTATTGGTTGGATGACATAGCAGAGCTGACGTGGCGTTGATTGATTGGCTAATGTTGTGTGGATCAATTTTGAAGACTTGGAGACTAAGTTGTCATCCTCCTATAAATAGGAGGATTCTCTACACAATTCTACACACCAACACACCATCAAACAGAAGAACAACACCACACACCTTAGAAAAATTCAGAAAATTCTCTCCATCCTCTAAAGCAAGCCACGGAGTTCAAGCAAGGCCGAAGGGAGAAGAAGGAGCCGTGACATATTCCTCCACCATCCACCATTGAAGAATTGCTTTCAAGCTTCAAGGATTCCAACGAAAATCATCCATTCTCATCTTCCATCCACGGTGTAATTCGACCTCTACTTTGTAAACCTTGTTTTGAATTTCGTTGGTTTTGCTTTAGTTGACATTCATGATTGAACAAAGTTATTATTTCTGGAATTTTATATGATTGAATGAAATTTTCAGATTCTATTATTGTAATTCGAGAGTTGCTTATGTGAGTTTGTTTAATTAAATTTGCTTTATAGATATCTTTTGTATTTTAATCTTAGGTGGTTCGAAACACTTAGGGTTTTGATATGAATGGTGCTAGGTTTAAGAACATGAAATCAACTTTTTGTTTTGTGTAACTTGAATCGAAGTAGTAAAGGTTTTGGACAAAAACCGAATTTAATTAAAGAGGATTGCAATTAGGTGGACTTTTTCATACTAAGTTGCACACTTGAGTTGATAGCCTTTCTCTATGTGTAATGCGTTAAACATGACATGATTGACTAGCTTTCTAGGGTTTGATTGCATGTTTGATAGGATTAATCTAGGTGCTTTCGCTTAGGTTAATTAGCATTGAAAAGTAAAAAATGGGAATTCATTTGCTTTCGAATATTTCACATGATCAACTCCTTTCTCATGACTTAGATGAACAATATTAGGGTTTGAGTCAATTTTAATCATATGTTTCGGTTTTGATCTTTGTTCTCTCATTCCATCTTTGTATTTATGTTTTTACATTTTATTTGTTTTCTTTGCTTAATTTATTTTCGAAAACCCAAAAACAAAATCTCCCCCTTTTCGTAAATAATGTTTATACTTGTGAATATCTTTGTGAATATTATACTTTGTTTTAATTTTAATTGTTTGTTTGTCCTACATTGACAGGTGTACCCTCAATCCCCGGAATAGAACGATCCCTACTTACTTATACTACTAACGATATTTTCAGGGTTAAATTGTGCGCTTGCTTTCGAGCTGCATCAATTTTTGGCGCCGTTGCCGGGGATTGAAAAATCACTTGTTAAATATGTGAATAATTGTTTTGTTTATTTTGTGATCGAAAAAAAAAAATCTCTTGTTAATTGTTTGTAATTCTCTTAATTGTTAGTTAATTAGTTAATTAATTACTTAGGATGTTTTTTATATTGTTGAACACGAATTTTATTTGTAAATTGTAATTTAAGAGGAATAGGTGAAGTCGCGTTTGTTAATATTGGCCTAAACCCCTTATTGGTACCTAGTTCAGGTCCCTTAAGGTTGAGGGCGGCCTTTATTAACACTTGTTGAACTATCTTCACACTTAGGATCTTTTTCATCCAAGTAAGTATAGCCTATGTGGGATGGTGTCTAGGAAGGGGACAACGTTCATGACGGGTTTTTGAATCCAGAAGTGCTTACAAATGGGCCTAAACCACTATGTGGGAGTAGCTCATGCCAAAATGGATTTTTCCTCTCGTGTTCGTCCTCCCCCACCTGGCCATTTCAGTAAGGTTGCCCAAAGGATGTAAGAGGGACTTTGTGTCTAGGCGACAATACTTGGGCCGCATGTCCACTTGATTTACCGCTTGGAATTAGATTCGATATCAATAATATTTATAACAAAATAAAATGTTGTGATACACTAAGGTACAAAAAAAAAACACTTGTGTAAATATTTTTCGTGTTTTTTTTTTTACTCACTTGTGTACCTAACTTGTGTCGTATGTACAATGTACTTATTAATTATACTTGTATTTTGTAATTCATAGTTACTTGTTTATATATTTTCTAAATCTTTGTTAATTATAGTTACTAACTTTTTAATATCTATTCCGTCTGGCTGAAAGACGTTAAACTCAAGCGCTGCTTGGGAGGCAACCCAATTCAGAAGCAGCTGTGAATGAGTCTACAAACACAGATTTGCTTTCTCTTTCCCTATTTCTTTTTATTTATTTATTTTTCTTCTTTGTTTTTATTTAGAATTTTTTCGTAAATGCCTTCTATCTATGCTTATTTGTTTCATTGCATGCTTATGATTGATTGAGGACAATGCAATATTTAAGTGTGGGGGAAGGGATTTATATTTTTGTCTTGAGTCATATATATTCAAAAATACAAAAAAATCGAAAAATGTCAAAAAAAAAAAAAATTGTTGCTTTATTTATTGAGTCTTAGTCTTTTGTTTTTATTTTTGAGTCATAGGATGCCTTTCAACTGTCTAGGATGATTCTATATCTCTGAAATTATGATTAAAAGAGGATCACAAAATTGAGATGATTTTTAACATGGTATTCTTTGGTTAATTGAGATATATGAAAAACATATGCCTAAGTAGTGGATATGGATTTTGTGACCTTGGTACAGAATATGAGCATGTTAGGATGAGTTTTGATTCATAAAAGCCCATGTGAGATAATTGAGCCCATGTCCGTTTTTCTTGGAGTGAATCGAAAATATATATTCTTATTTTCTTGGCGATGTTTTGATGATCTCATTATTCTTTCATCTTGATTGACTACTTGCCATAGATTAAGTTTGATGGACTAGAGAATGCTAGAATTCACTCTTGTGCTTGTTGAAATGTGATATCAATACATGGCCCTGATTCTGGAAAGGATAGAGGTACCCTAGGAATTACCACCATTGCCAAATAAACCTGTGTCCTTAATTGTGCCCGTCGTGGGACCCCCTAGATAAGCCCCTTTGAGCCTACATTAAGCCTTTTCATTCATAACCCTTTAAAATCCTTAACCCCTGAACCTTAGTATAGTTGAAACCCTACCCTTTGTTCTAAGAACTTAGTGGAGCTATCTTTTGAGACATACAACGCAGGTTTGGTGCTAAGGATAAAATTAAGAAGAGGTGAAAGTTCAAGTGTGGGGGTAGACTTGTCCATAGAAAGAAAAAAATATGTGAAAGCCGTGAAAAATGAAAGAAAGAAAAAAAATGTGTACGGCTAAAAAAAAAAAAAAAAAAAAAAAAAAGTAT
This sequence comes from Rosa chinensis, assembly GCF_002994745.2. Classification (NCBI taxonomy): domain Eukaryota; kingdom Viridiplantae; phylum Streptophyta; class Magnoliopsida; order Rosales; family Rosaceae; genus Rosa; species Rosa chinensis. Next base: position 54,861 of record NW_024387552.1, on the reverse strand, counting down.
GTTTATGGATTTTAGTCCCCCATACTTAGTGATTTTGGAGTTTACTTTGAACTGAAGGCCCACTACAGAAAAATTTGGCCTTTGTCCATTCCACTATAGTTCAAGGGAAGTTTACAATGAAGATTGGGCCCAACATGAAGACATTAGGCCCTTTTATGTTACCTCTAGGGAAAGTGACGTTTTTGCAATGCCTTGGTGGATTTCTTGAGGTCTTTACATCTACATGAACTCTGCTAGGTTTTTAGGACACTTTGATAAATCCTTAACCTTCATTTCGTAAAACCTTGAGCCTTGGCCCCATTACAACCTTTAAGAAGACCTTCTTGATCCTTAAGATGGGACAACCTTTGATGTGGAGATGAGTTACAAGAGTTGAACCTATGGCTTGGGTCCATCTGTGCAAGTAGTTGATATCTTTCATGAGATCTTTTGAAAAAAAAAAAATTATTATATTCACAAAGTGCTTTTCATTTCTTATATATGTGAGCTATTTGATTGCCTCAAAATATTTTCTCTCACATATAATTGAGTGATTATAAGCTTTTAAGCATTGCCTTGAATTCTGAGAGAAGAAAGAGTGGATACACCTTGTGAGGATTTGAATCATACTTGTTTGAAGCATGCTTAACAGAAATCATCACCATTGTTCCAACCAAGTCCTACTTGTGTATATGTAAATTATGTGTTTTAATTAACTCTCGAATGCCTAAACATTGATTCTTGGTGGAGTGCTAATCTTGATGTTGTGAAAGTAAGAGATTTCTGAGACAAAAAGTTGAAAGGCAATAGAGTCCTTGTATGTCGTAACGTTTTTGTATTTTGTTTCTTTAAGTTTTCGTTGAGTCTAAGTTTGTGTCTTTATTTTGATTTTGCTAAGGGACTAGCAAAAGCTAAGTGTGGGGGAATTTGATAGGAGCATTTTTATGCGACGTTTTAATAATTATTTCCTCATATTTTTCTTAGTTATTTCCTTTATTTAATCATTTTTAATTTAGTTTTTATTTTATAGGTACATTGAAATAAATGGAGAAGAAATGAGTTGAAATGAAGAAATGGAGTTTTCCTGGTCCGACTAGGAATCCCAGTCAACGCAGGAATCCTGATGAGGCTAGGAAACCTGAAGGCATTAGGAGACCACATGATGACGTGGAATTAAAGCTGATTTTGCCATGGGAAATTATGGAGTTAATGTCAAAAATCAAGAGATGATCAAGGATAATGATGCCATGGAGAGATTTAAGGGAGAAAAAGTCCAAAACAAGTCCAGATTCATTCCTATTTTCACTCAAGAGTATTTTGGCCGAAAATTAAGAGAAAAATCAGATTAAATCTTGGGAAAATCAGCAATAATATATTTGGAAAGATTATGGGATTTATTTTGGAGGCTTCTGATTGGCTGGATGACTCAACAGAGCTGACATGGCATTCTGTGATTGGTCGAAGCTGTGTGGCATGATTGGATAGTTATTTGAGGAGATAAATCAGAAAATAATCATGCAATTAATTCAAAAATAATCTCCCTAAATCAAGGTGTTAAATTGGAGGTTTCTTATTGGTTGGATGACATAGCAGAGCTGACGTGGCGTTGATTGATTGGCTAATGCTGTGTGGATCAATTTTGAAGACTTGGAGACTAAGTTGTCATCCTCCTATAAATAGGAGGATTCTCTACACAATTCTACACACCAACACACCATCAAACAGAAGAACAACACCACACACCTTAGAAAAATTCAGAAAATTCTCTCCATCCTCTAAAGCAAGCCACGGAGTTCAAGCAAGGCCGAAGGGAGAAGAAGGAGCCGTGACATATTCCTCCACCATCCACCATTGAAGACTTGCTTTCAAGCTTCAAGGATTCCAACGAAAATCATCCATTCTCATCTTCCATCCACGGTGTAATTCGACCTCTACTTTGTAAACCTTGTTTTGAATTTCGTTGGTTTTGCTTTAGTTGACATTCATGATTGAACAAAGTTATTATTTCTGGAATTTTATATGATTGAATGAAATTTTCAGATTCTATTATTGTAATTCGAGAGTTGCTTATGTGAGTTTGTTTAATTAAATTTGCTTTATAGATATCTTTTGTATTTTAATCTTAGGTGGTTCGAAACACTTAGGGTTTTGATATGAATGGTGCTAGGTTTAAGAACATGAAATCAACTTTTTGTTTTGTGTAACTTGAATCGAAGTAGTAAAGGTTTTGGACAAAAACCGAATTTAATTAAAGAGGATTGCAATTAGGTGGACTTTTTCATACTAAGTTGCACACTTGAGTTGATAGCCTTTCTCTATGTGTAATGCGTTAAACATGACATGATTGACTAGCTTTCTAGGGTTTGATTGCATGTTTGATAGGATTAATCTAGGTGCTTTCGCTTAGGTTAATTAGCATTGAAAAGTAAAAAATGGGAATTCATTTGCTTTCGAATATTTCACATGATCAACTCCTTTCTCATGACTTAGATGAACAATATTAGGGTTTGAGTCAATTTTAATCATATGTTTCGGTTTTGATCTTTGTTCTCTCATTCCATCTTTGTATTTATGTTTTTACATTTTATTTGTTTTCTTTGCTTAATTTATTTTCGAAAACCCAAAAACAAAATCTCCCCCCTTTTCGTAAATAATGTTTATACTTGTGAATATCTTTGTGAATATTATACTTTGTTTTAATTTTAATTGTTTGTTTGTCCTACATTGACAGGTGTACCCTCAATCCCCGGAATAGAACGATCCCTACTTACTTATACTACTAACGATATTTTCAGGGTTAAATTGTGCGCTTGCTTTTTAGCTGCATCAATGTGAGCTATTTGATTGCCTCAAAATATTTTCTCTCACATATAATTGAGTGATTATAAGCTTTTAAGCATTGCCTTGAATTCTGAGAGAAGAAAGAGTGGATATACCTTGTGAGGATATGAATCATACTTGTCTGAAGCATGCTGAGCTCCACCCCATCACCATTGTTACAACCAAGTCCTACTTGTGTATGTGTGGATTATATGTTTTAATTAACTCTCGAATGCTTAAATATTGATTCTTGGTTGAGTGCTGATCTTGATGTTGTGAAAGTAAGAGATTTCTGAGACAAAATGTTGAAAGGCAATAGAGTCCTTGTATGTCGTAACGTTTTTGTATTTTGTTTCTTTAAGTTTTCGTTGAGTCTAAGTTTGCGTCTTTATTTTGATTTTGCTAAGGGACTAGCAAAAGCTAAGTGTGGGGGAATTTGATAGGAGCATTTTTATGCGACGTTTTAATAATTATTTCCTCATATTTTTCTTAGTTATTTCCTTTATTTAATCATTTTAATTTAGTTTTTATTTTATAGGTACATTGAAATAAATGGAGAAGAAATGAGTTGAAATGAAGAAATGGAGTTTTCCTGGTCCGACTAGGAATCCCAGTCAATGCAGGAATCCTGATGAGGCTAGGAAACCTGAAGGCATTAGGAGACCACATGATGACGTGGAATTAAAGCTGATTTTGCCATGGGAAATTATGGAGTTAATGTCAAAAATCAAGAGATGATCAAGGATAATGATGCCATGGAGAGATTTAAGGGAGAAAAAGTCCAAAACAAGTCCAGATTCATTCCTATTTTCACTCAAGAGTATTTTGGCCGAAAATTAAGAGAAAAATCAGATTAAATCTTGGGAAAATCAGCAATAATATATTTGGAAAGATTATGGGATTTATTTTGGAGGCTTCTGATTGGCTGGATGACTCAACAGAGCTGACATGGCATTCTGTGATTGGTCGAAGCTGTGTGGCATGATTGGATAGTTATTTGAGGAGATAAATCAGAAAATAATCATGCAATTAATTCAAAAATAATCTCCCTAAATCAAGGTGTTAAATTGGAGGTTTCTTATTGGTTGGATGACATAGCAGAGCTGACGTGGCGTTCTCTGATTGGCTAATGCTGTGTGGATCAATCTTGAAGACTTGGAGACTAAGTTGTCATCCTCCTATAAATAGGAGCATTCTCTACACAATTCTACACACCAACACACCATCAAACAGAAGAACAACACCATACACTTTAGAAAAAAATCAGAAAATCTTCTTAGCATAGCCGTGAGTTTCTCCATCCTCTAGTCATCTCCACGAGTTCAAGCAAGGCCAAGGGAGAAGAAGCATAGCCGTGAGCATCCATCATCCATCTCCAACCTTGAAGCTTGCTTTCGAGATTCAAGAGACCACCACATCAATCGTTCATCACCATCCCCATCTCACGGTGTAATCCGATTCTCCTTTGTAACCTTTGCTTTGAATTTCGTTGGTTATGAACTAGTTGACATATGTGTTTGAACAAATATTAATTTCTGGAATTTTTACGATTAATTGAGAATTTTCAGATTCATATTATTGTGATTCGAGAGTTGCTTATGTGGGTTTGTTTAATTAAATTTGCGTTATAGATAACTTTTGTACTTTAATCTTATGTGGTTGCAAACACTTAGGGTTTTGATATAATTGGTGCTAGGTTTAAGAACATGAAATCGACTTTTCGTTTTGTGTAAACTTGAATCAAAGTAGTAAAGGTTTTGTACAAAGATCGAATTTAATTAACGAGGATTGCAATTAGGTGGACTTTTCCATACTAAGTTGTACACTTGAGTTGATAGCCTTTCTCTATGTGTAATGCGTTAAACATGACATGATTGACTAGCTTTCTAGGGTTTGATTGCATGTTTGATAGAATCAATCTAGGTGCTTTCGCTTAGGTTAATTAGCATTGAAAAGTAAAAAATGGGAATTCATTTGCTTTCGAATGTTTCACATGATCAACTCCTTTCTCATGACTTAGATGAACAATATTAGGGTTTGAGTCAATTTTAATCATATGTTTTGATTTTGATCTTTGTTCTCTCATTCCATTCGTATTTTTATGTTTTTGCATTTTAATTGTTTTGTTAATTTAGTTTTATTTTCGAAAAACCAAAAACAAAATCCCCCTTTTTGTGTACAATGTTTATAGTTGTGAATATCTTTGTGAATCTTATACTTTGTTTTAATTTTAATTGTTTAATTGTTTGACAATGACAGGTGTACCCTCAATCCCCGGAATAGAACGATCCCTACTTACTTTTACTACTAATGACATTTCAGGGTTAAATTATGCGCTTGCTTTTTAAGCGCATCAAAGGCCCTTGTGGACGTTGGAAATTCCCACCAAGAGGATTCTGAACGTTATCATTGTTGGTCCACTTGAAGTTGGGATGGTCCCTCCATCCTGGGTTGTAAGTATTTGAATAAGGGTCATGCCTAGGACGTTGAGGTCCTCCTTGATATCCTCCTTGGTATCCTCCAATAGCATTAGCAGATTCCCATCCTCCATTTTCATTAAGTTGGGGGCACTGATCTGTAACATGCCCTTGCATAGAGCATACCCCACAAGCTATTGTTGCACTTGGTCCCTTGGAACTTACCACTTGGTTCATGAGAAGAGTAAGCTTATTCAGTTGATCTTCAATGGCAGTATTCTTGCTCATTTCATGCACCCTACGAGTAGAGTGTCCTACCCCCTCATATTGTTGAGAGTTTAGGGCACGATTAGCTATAAGTTCCTTCCCAACCGCAGGTGACTTATCCACAAAAGCTCCTCCAGCTGCAGCATCAAGCATTTGCCTTTCCAAGGGTAAGAGTCCTTCATAGAAACATGTAAGTAGGGTCTCATCCTTCATCTGATGTTGAGGACACTGTGCAAGTAAGGAGTTGAACCTCTCATAGTAGGCAGCATAGGACTCATCATGAGCTTGCTCTATTCCACTAAGCTTTTTCCTAAGTGTGATGACTTTTGAAGCTGGGAAGTATTTTTCCAAGAAGGCCTTTCTCATTGTTTCCCATGATGTGATACGTCCTGCAGGGAGTTCATATAGCCAATCCTTGGCTCTATCAGCTAGAGAGAATGGAAATGCTCTCATCTTAAGAAGGTTCTCATCTGCTCCTTGTGGTTGCATGTTTGCACAATTAGATTGGAATTCTCGTACGTGCTTATTAGCATCCTCCATATTAAGTCCATGGAAGATAGGGAGCTTGTGCAACAATCCACTCTTAAGCTCAAACTCTGCCTGTCTTCCAGCTGCAGGGGCAGGGTATACTATGCCTGTAGGGGGTCCTCCTTCAACAGTTGCGGTGGAGAGTTCCCTAATAGATGCCATTCTCTCTTCTTCGACTTCTTCAGGTGGTGGTGAAGGTGGTGGTGTAGAGTTGGACGAAACCACAGGTGAAGGTGAACGTGAAGGAGGAGATGGACTTGGTGTAGGTGATGTAGACTCCTCAGAACAGTAGGTCCTCTTCCCCTGCTCGTTAAATGTGTACTCTTTGTATGTTGAAGGAGAAGGGCTTGTGAACTCAAGGAGTGAAGGACCCTTCAAACGAGCGAGCCTTGCTTCAATTTCCTTTATTGTAGATGGTCTAAAAGGCTCGGTCATTCATAGGATTCCTGAACATCATCAAAATTCACAGAAGTTAGCAAAGTATAAAGTAAACTAATTACAAATTAGTGGTTTATACATCAATGTTACTATTCACGAGTCACTATTCACAAGTTACTATTCACGACTTTACTATTAATGATTTATACAAGTATAAAGAGAGTATAAATTACAAACTATCCACAATCTTTTCACAAATAAACCACGTAAGAAGTTTATACAAGTATAAAATGTACAAAACAACACAATTTACAAGTGGAGGTTATGTTCAAGTATCTTATTATCTTTACAAAATAAAGTTAATATCTCAATTGATTACAAGTTGTAAGTCGAGCCCAATAGAAACCACTACTATTGGTGAGATACGATCTAGGGATAGTCGTCTAGACATAAGTCGCTTTCCTTTGTTTCAGAAGGCTAGATGGCCAGATTAAGAGGTAAGTGAGAGGGAGGACTCATTTTGGTGACACTACGGAGGCTACTCCCTCATTGAGGTTTAGGCCCCTATTGGCTACTCCCACATTGTGGTTTACGCACAGTCTATAGTATCTCTGAGATCCAATTTGAACCCATCACCCAGGGTCTCAACCTAAGACACCACCTATATGCCCCTTACTCAGCTTGAAAAGAACTCATGTGTTAGACAGTTCTCCAAATGTTAATAAAAGCCGCCCTCAACTTCAAAAGACCTTAGAAAGGCACTAATGAAGGGTTAAGGCCAATATTAACAAAAGGGCCCTTATCTACTCATACGATTTTACACACTTATAACAATTAAGGACTTAACAATATTTACAATTAATTCTTTTCTTTTGTATAACAAAAATTGACACATTGTAAACACAACTTTTACACAACAAAACGTCACACTTTGTACACTTTTTTTTTTTTTTTTCTTCTTCTTCTTCTTCTTCTTTTTTTTTTTTTTTTTTTTTTTTTTTTTTTTTTTTTTTACGAAAATACTTACAAATATTTGTTTTTCTTCCTTTTCTTTACAATTATTTTCAACACTTAGGTACGGGAACAGGGAGTCTCGATGTGCAATGGGACTAAAACAGCTACCCTTTTCAAGACTATGTTTAATCCAATATACCTTAGTGAATCATAATATTTTCATTTGTTATATATACCATTGATTTCAAATTCAATTCCAAGCGGTAAATCAAGAGGACGTGCGGCCCAAGTATAGTCGTCAAGACACTAAGTCCCTCTTACATCCTTTGGGCAACCTTACTGAAATGGCCAGGTAGGGGAGGACGAACACAAGAGGTAGGATCCATTTTGGCATAGGCTACTCCCTCATTGAGGTTTACGCCCATTTGTAAGCACTTCTGAATCCAAGAACCAGTCATGAGCGTTGTCCCCTTCCTAGACACCATCCCACATAGGCTATACTTACTTGGATATAAAAGGTCCTAAGTGTGAAGACAGTTCAATGAATGTTAATAAAGGCCGCCCTCAACCTTAAGGGACCTGAACTAGGTACCAATAAGGGGTTTAGGCCAATATTAATAAACACGACTTCACCTATTCCTTCTTTAATTTACAACTTACAATTAAAATTCGTATTCAATAATATAAATAACAACCTAAGTAATTAATCTACTAATTTTCGACAATTACAAAATAATTAACAAGTAAAATTTTTTTTTTTTTTTTTGTTTTTTTTTCGAACACAACATAAAAACAAAACATATATTCACATATTTAGCAAGTGATTTTTCAATCCCCGGCAACGGCGCCAAAAATTGGTGTCGCTTTTGTTGAGCGACCAATTTAACCCTGAAATGTCATTAGTAGTATAAAGTAAATAGGGATCGTTCTATTCCGGGGATTGAGGGTACACCTGTCATTGTCAAACAATTAAACAATTAAAATTAAAACAAAGTCTAATATTTACAAAAATATAACAAAATATATACATATTTACGAAAAGGGGGGGATTTTTTGATGCGCCTGAAAGCAAGCGCATAATTTAACCCTGAAAATATCGTTAGTAGTATAAGCAAATAGGGATCGTTCTATTCCGGGGATTGAGGGTACACCTGTAATTGTAAAAATTAATAAAAGTAAAAAGTATTATTTACAAAAATAAAACAAAGAATAAAAATATATACAAATGAACACAAAAGGGGGTTTTAGGATTATTAAATTAAAAACTAAAATAAATAAAATAAAGAAAATGTAAAAAACATATATACAAGGGTGGAACGCAAGGAACAAAGATCAAAACCAATTCCATGTAATCAAATTTGATTCAAACCCTATAATTGTTCATCTAAGTCATGAGAAAGGAGTTGATCATGTGAAACATTCGAAAGCAAATGATTTCCCATATTTTACTTTTCAATGCTAATTAACCTAAGCGAAAGCACCTAGATCAATCCTATCAAACATGCATTCAAGCACTAGAAAGCTAGTTAATCATAACATGTTTAACGCATTACACATAGAGAAAGGCTATCAACTCAAGTGTACAACTTAGTTATGGAAAAGTCCACCTAATTGCAATCCTCTTCAATTAAATTCGATTCTTGTCCAGAACCTTTACTACTTTTGATTCAAGTTACACAAAGCAAAAAGTTGATTCATGTTCTTAAACCTAGCACCAATTACATGCAAATCCTATAAGTGTCGACCCAAATAAGATAAACATATAAAAGTTTTCTGTAAAGCAAATTTAATCGAACAAACTCACATAAGCAACTTAGAATCTCAATTATAGAATTCGAAAACTTTATTTAAACATAGAAATTGGGCTTAAACTTTGCCCTAAACGTTAGGTTAACTAGAAACAAGTTTATACGAAATCAAACAAGGAAACCAAAAAGGTTACAAGGAAAAGGAACGAATTACACCGTGAGTGGAGATGGAGATGGAGAGCTAGATGGTTGGATCTTGAATCTTGGAAGCAAGCCTTCAAGGTGGATGATGGAGGATATGATCTTCACGGCTCCTTCTTCTTCTTCCTCTCCTTGCTTGAAAACGCAGAACTTTGCAACTAGAGAATGGAGAGAATTTTTCTGAATGAAGAGGTGTTGTGGTGTTGTTCTTCTGTTTGATGGTGTGTTGGTGATAGAACATCTAGCATAGGGGGGTTTATATAGGGGAAGGCAAGGCTTCATGAATTTAATTTCCAAGGAATTTTCTGGTTGCACCACACAGCTCCAACCAATGAATTAATGCCACGTCAGCTCTGCCATGTCATTCAACCAATCAGGAAGCTCCAAAATCAATCCCTAATCTTTCCAAATATATTATTGCTGATTTTCCCAAGATTTTATCTGATTTTTCTCTTAATTTTCGGCCAAAATAATCTTGAGTGAAAATAGGAATGAATCGGGACTTGTTTTGGACCTTTTCTCCCTTAAATCTCTCCATGGCTTTATCCTTAACATCCTCCCCTTGATTTTCTCTTGATTTCCATATTAAAATTGCAGATTTTATTCTCTAATTTCAGCCAACATATCTTGAGGGAATTAAGGAACGAATCTGGACTTGTTTTGAGCTTTTTCTTGTTGCACAATCCCTTGAAACTCTCCCTTGATATTCTCCTTGATTTTTCACGTTATCTTCATGATTTCCCATGGCAAAAATCAGATTTAATCTCCCATAATATCTCCCACGTCATCTTCAAGCCATGTAGTCTCCTAATGCCTTCAGGTTTCCTAGCCTCATCAGGATTCCTAGTCGGACCAGGAAAACTCCATTTCTTCATTTCAGCTCATTTCTGCATCCCTTCTGCCTTTAAGCTCATTTCTTCTCCATTTATTCAATGTACCTAGAAAATAGAAACTAAATTAAAATTGATTAAGTAAAGGAAATAACTAAGCAAAATATGGGGAAATAACTATTAAAACATCGCATTAAAATGCTCCTATCATTTTTGGTTTTTGGTTTTCGAAAATTAACTAAGTTAAGAAAATAATTAAAATGCAAAAACATAAAAAATACAAATGGGATGTGAGAACAAAGATCAAAGTCGAAACTCATGATTAAAATTGATTCAAGTTCATCATTGTTCATCATAGTCATGCAAGAGGAGTTGATCATGTGAAATGTTCATAAGCAAACAATTTCCCATATTTTACTTTCAATGCTAATTAACCTAAGCGAAAGCACCTAGATTAATCCTATCAAACATGCAATCAAACCCTAGAAAGCTAGTCAATCATGTCATGTTTAACGCATTAAGCACCTAGAAAGGCTATCAACTCAAATGTGCAACTTAGTATGAAAAAGTCCACCTAATTGCAATCTTCTTTGATTAAATTCGGTTTTTGTACAAAACCTTTACTACTTATCGATTCAAGAACACAAAACCAAAAAGTTGATCCATGTTCTCAAATTCGTAGCAACATTCACATAAAAACCCTAAATGTTTCGAACCACTCAAGATTATCATACAAAAGATTTCTATCATGCAAATTTAATCAAACACTCACACAAAAGCAACCATAAATCGCAATATATGAATCTGAAAATTAACAATTAATCATAAAATTCCAGAAATAAATACTTGTTCAAACAATTGTGTCAACTAAGGTATAACCAACGAAAATTACAAAGCAAAGGTTACAAGGAGAATCGGATTACACCGTGATGAAGATGAGATGAATGAAGTGATGAATGGTCTCTTGAATTTCGAAAGCAATCTTCAAGGATGGTGATGGATGATGTGCACGGCTTGTCCTCTTCTTCCTTGGCCTTGCTTGAACTTCGTGGTTGCCCTAGAGGATGGAGAAGAGCACGGCTAGCTAGAGAGAGCTTTTCTGATTTTTTTCTCAAAGTGTAAATGCAAAAGTGTGGAACTCCTTGACGTTGAGAGAAGAGAGGAATATATAGGGGACGGCCCCTAGGTCTCCATGCCGTCAAAAACCCTAGAAAAGCTCACGGCTATTGCTTGCTTTGTCCACATATTTTCCTCCAATGAATTCTTGCCACATAAGCCCTATGAAGTGGTGCAACCAATGATAGGAGCAAAAAAGTGTGACGATATTATGAATTATGTGCCTCATTTTAGCCTTATTTCTCCTTTAGTTTAGTGTTTTGAGTCATTAAGTCATTTTGAAAGTCTTGTTGAGTGTTTGGAGTGAAATAGGCGGAAAAAGTAAAATTCATGAAAAATCCTAGCTGGATCAGGATTCCTAACTATCAACTATTTTTGCGGTCTTTACATTTTAATTTCCCTTTATTTTCTCTAGAAAATTCTGATATTCTCTTGCTTGTTGTAGGAAACGTTGCCTGGTTGAACTCTTGGAAACAGCAATGATGGAGTCATAAAATAAAGCATTAAGATATTTGACCAAGCAATGAAGAAGGGAAATAAAGGAGAAAAGATGTTTTCAGTTGAGGAATAAAAGAAAAAGATGTTTCAGCTGGAAAATAAATAAGAGAAAGACGTTTTCAGTTGGGGAATAAAGGAGAAAAGACGTTTTCAGTTGAGGAATAAAAGAAAAAGATGTTTCAGCTTGGAAATTAAAGGAATTGCCCCATTATGAGAGGAGTTAAGGCCATAAAGAAGACGTTTCAGTTGGGAAAGCCAACCAATGCTCCCCTATAAATAGGCAACGTCCAGAACTGAATTTGCATCACTTCCCAGCCAAGATCACTTCTCAGCCAAGATAATTCATTGCCTATCACTTCCCAGCCAAGATCACTTCCCAGCCAAGATCATTCCAAGACTGCCCAATTCACTCCTTAAACTTCCATCTCCTACAAGACCGTGACCACCATCCATCCATCAATCTACGAAGCTCTTAGGCGCTGAGTCAAGGACGCTCCACCACCATAGTAGAGACAAGTTCATCACCTTGTTGCTAAGCCGCTGAGGAAAGCTTCAAAGTGTAACTATGACTCTACTTATAATTTTTGTTTCGGTTTTGTTTGTTTCAATTTGCGAGTTGTGTAATTGGAGACACGAAATTTTCAGAATATTTTTATTAATATTTTTGAGATTTTCAGTTTATTATTGAGTTAATTTCGAGAATTCTTTTATGATGCATGTTACAATCTTGTGCCCTTTTATGTGTTTAGGTAATTTTCAGAGTTAAGTTCATAAGTTTGCATGCTAGAATAACGGTGAGAGTTCTTGTGTGTTTTCTTAATTTGCCAAGAGTAATTGTTATTTGTTAAGACGCTGAGTTAAACAAATAGCAATTAGTTCTAAAAAGTGGTAAAAACTATGTTCAATGGTTAAACGATTCTGGAAATTACGTGTTAAATTCTATGTCTAATGGTTAATTTGCACGTGTGAGTTGATTCGAGGGTTAGATAATACTACTAGTTAAGAGAATTACGCTGAGTGTTTTCGAAAATTAGTAGTATTAGGCTTGGTAAGGACTTTTCCAATCCAAGCCTACATTAGAATGAATCAGATAAGTGGATTGATCCGCTGAGGCTTTTCATTTGAGCTCTTATCTAGGCATTAAAGATGGGCACATTTTTGTAGCATGTTGAAATGGATTTTCTGTTTTTACACTTAGTAATTTCTTAGTGGTATTGGTCTAGGTTAGGGAAGTCGATCATTGTATATAGTTTTATTTGTTTTGTTTTTATTTTAAGTAGATTAGGAACCAAATTTCAAAACCCCCCATTTTATTCTTTTATTTGTTAATTGACCTTTTTGTGTAGGTGTACCCTACAATCCCCGGACTGAACGATCCCTGCTTATCCTATACTGACAACTACATTTTGCAGGGTTAAATTGTGAGGCTATTTCAGCCGCATCAATTTTTGGCGCCGTTGCCGGGGATTGTTAAAATCCCTAACGCTTAAAGTGTCATCGATTTTGTTGTATATAGAATGCATGCTAATTTTTGTACTACACTTGTGGAATGGTGACAAATTGCGATTTCGGTTAGGCCAAGCTTTAATTGTGATTTAGTTTAAGTTTTATGAGTGTTACAAAATTAAGCATGTCTTTTATCATTGTTGTACAATTTGTAGAAGATGTTTTTTTTTAACCATATTGTAAATTGAATGTGTTTCACTTAGATTTTTTTTTTTTTTTTTTTTCAGTATATTGTAAATTGTAGAATGAGTTTTTTTTTTTTTTTAGTATGTTGTAAATTGTATGTGTTTCACTTAGATTAATATACTTAGGTTATGAATTTAGCTAAATACTTAATTGTTGTAAGTGTGTAAAATCGTATGAGTAGACAAGGGCCCTTTTGTTAATATTGGCCTAAACCCTTCATTAGTACCTTACTCAGGTCTCTTGAGGTTGAGGGCGGCCTTTATTAGCACTTGGAGAACGGTCTAACACATTAGTTAATTTCCCAGCTGAGTAAGGGGCGCATACGGATGGTGTCTTAGGTTGAGACCCTGGGTGATGGGTTCAATTGGATCTCAGAGATACTATAGAATGAGCCTAAACCACTATGTGGGAGTAGCCGATAGGGGCCTAAACCTCAATGAGGGAGTAGCCTCCGTAGTATCACTAAAATGAGTCCTCCCTCTCACTTACCTCTTAATCTGGCCATTTGATAGGAGCAAAAAAGTGTGACGATATTATTAATTATGTGCCTCATTTTAGCCTTATTTCTCCCTTAGTTTAGTGTTTTGAGTCATTAAGTCATTTTGAAAGTCTTGTTGAGTGTTTGGAGTGAAATAGGCGGAAAAAGTAAAATTCATGAAAAATCCTAGCTGGATCAGGATTCCTAACTGTCAACTATTTTTGCGGTCTTTACATTTTAATTTCCCTTTATTTTCTCTAGAAAATTCTGATATTCTCCTGCTTGTTGTAGGAAACGTTGCCTGGTTGAACTCTTGGAAACAGCAATGATGGAGTCATAAAATAAAGCATTAAGATATTTGACCAAGCAATGAAGAAGGGAAATAAAGGAGAAAAGATGTTTTCAGTTGAGGAATAAAAGAAAAAGATGTTTCAGCTGGAAAAATAAATAAGAGAAAGATGTTTCAGCTTGGAAATTAAAGGAATTGCCCCTGATAGGAGCATTTTAATGCGACGTTTTAATTGCATTTCCCTACATTTTTCTGCGCCATTTCCTTGAAAAATCCCTGTTTTGGGAAAGTTTCCATTCTTTGATTGAGAAAGTTCCTTATTGTAGAAAGTTTCCATTTTTGTCTTCATTTCTCATTTTTCATTTCTCATTTCTCATTTCTGGAAAGTTTCTATTTTTCATTTTTTGTAAGTTTCTATTTTTCATTTTTAGAAACTTTCCATTTCTCAATTTTAGAAAGTTTCTATTTTTCAAATTAGGTAAGTTTCCATTTTTCATACTAGTTTCTATTTTCAGGACCTCCGAGCTAAAAAGTGGAAATGAACGCACGAATGGAAAGAGGAGCTTGCGAACATTAAGGCGAACAAATATGAGAGAAATCGGGTCACACAATTGAGCAGAAATGAAGAAATAAGCTTTCCTAGTCCAACCAGGAAATCCTACGAAATGGAGGATGGCTTCCTGAGCAAGTTTCCAACGCAACCATGAAAAAGAAATGGAAAAATAATGTATTTTGCGTTGGAAGATGAGAAGACTTAAAGAAGAAGCAACGAGACCCAAGAACTCTTTGGATTTTCGGCAAAATGGATCAAGGCCCATCAAAGCCCATGGAATTAGGGTTTGTGACGCATGGAGGAAACCCTAGGGATGCTTTGCCGTGAAAACCAAAGGGAGGAGAGAAAAGTGGCGTGAAATATCAAGGGAGAATAAAAGATTACGCAAGAGATTTTCTAGGGTGGAATTTATGGAAAGAAATCAAGAAAAAGCACCAAATGGCGTCTAGATTCATTCCTAGAAACCCTAAGTATATTTTGGCCGAAAATACAAGAAGAAGATCAGAAAATATTCAAGGAATTTCGGCAAGAATATATTAGGGTATCTTCTTGGAGTTTTATGATTGGTTGGATGACACACTAGGGCTTACTTGGCAATTTCTCATGACTTGGAAGAACAATGTAGGGTTTATTCGAATTCAATCATGAACTTGGTTTTAATCTTTGTTTCTTACATTTCATTCTTGTATTTGTGTTTTTGTTTATACTTAGTTTTAATTCTTGTTTTTAATTTTCGAAAAACCAAAAACCAAAAACCCCCCTAAATTCGTGAATAGTGTTTATGTGTGAATAGTATACTTTGTTTTTATTTTAATTATTTAAATTGTCTTACATTGACAGGTGTACCCTCAATCCCCGGAATAGAACGATCCCTACTTGCTTATACTACTAATGATATTTCTAGGGTTAAATTATATGCTTGCTTTGAGCGTATCAATTTTTGGCGCCGTTGCCGGGGATTGAAAAATCACTTGTTGAAGTGTGAATAATTGTTGGATATATTGTTGTTTTCGTAAATACTATATATTTGTTCATATTGTGTTCGAAAATTGTTAGTTAAATACTTAGGTTGTTATTTATGTTATTGAATACGAGTTTTATTGTGAGTTGTAAATTAAAGAGGAATAGGTGAAGTCGTGTTTATTAATATTGACCTAAACCCCTTATTGGTACCTAGTTCAGGTCCCTTAAGGTTGAGGGCGGTCTTTATTAACATTCATTGAACTGTCCTCACACCTAGGACCTTTTTCATCTAAGTAAGTATAGCCTATGTGAGATGGTGTCTAGGAAGGGGACAACGTTCATAACGGGTTTTGGATCCAGAAGTGCTTACAAATGGGCCTAAACCACATTGTGGGAGTAGCTCATGCCAAAATGGATTCTACCTCTTGTGTTCGCCCTCCCCTACCTGGCCGTTTCAGTAAGGTTGCCCAAAGGATGTAGGAGGGACTTTGTGTCTAGACGATTATACTTGGGCCGCACGTTCTCTTGATTTACCACTTGAAATTTAATTCAAAATCAATGATATGTATAACAAACGAAAATGTTGTGATTCACTAAGGTATATTGGATTAAACATAGTCTTGAGAAGGGTAGCTGTTTCAGTCCCATTGAACATCGAGACTCCCTGTTCCCGTACCTAAGTGTTGAAATACTTGTGAATAAAAGAAAAGAAAATAAATTTAATTGTATAAAATTTTCGTGAATAGTAAAAATCAGGTTTATGGAAGTATGAATTTTATTATGAGTTTTTAACCATAATGGAATAGGTGAAGGACTTTGTCTTTAACATTAGTCTTGCACCTTTCTCTCTCATGTGGCGCACCTTAGTAGCATAGGGTGTCTAGGTTGATTGGATACGAGAAGAGCTAGCAAAGGGTCTCGTCCCCTGCTAAACAAGTGAGCTGAGATCCGCCAAAATCGTTCCTCTGCTACCTGGCTCTGTGTGAAAAGAGTTACCAAAAGATTGAGGAGGGCAACTAGTATTAAGGATCGAGCCCTTGGGCCGCACGTCTAAACTTTGGTTAAGGACTTATCATGGAATTCAAGCTTTTATTAACTATGTCACACCCTAAATAAAATTTGGACATATATGTAACATTTTATTTTGTGGAAATTTTGTATATTTTACTTCTCCTTATACTTGTAAAATCGTGAATAGTAAACTCGTGAATAGTAAAATCGTGAATAGTGACGTTTTTGTATAAATCATTAATTTGTATTTCTTTTATTGTATAGTCACTAACTTTATTTAGTGGAGGTCCGTCTGGCTGAAAGACGTTAAATTTAAGCGCTGCTTGGGAGGCAACCCAATTCAGAAGTAGCTGCGAAGGAGTCTACACACGCAGATTTGATTTCTCCTTCCCTATTTCTCTTTCTTTTCATGTTTTCTTTTTGAATTTAGTAGAAATTTTCGTAAATCTCTACCCTATATGCTTATTTGTTCATTGCATGCTTATGATTGATTACATTGAGGACAATGCAATATTTAAGTGTGGGGGAAGGGATTTACACTTTTGTCTTGAGTCATATATATTGAAAAATACAAAAAAATTGAAAAATGTCAAAAATTTAAAAATTTTCGTTGCTTTTGTTTTTGTTTTGAGTCTTAGGATGCCCTTTCAACTGTCGAGGATGATTCTATATCTCTGAAATTATGACTAAAAGAGGATCACAAAATTGAGATGACTTTAAAATGGTATTCTTTGGTTAATTGAGATATATGAAAAATGTGTGCCTTGTAGTGGATATGGATTTCGTGACTTTGGTACAGAATATGATGCATGTTAAGATGAGTTTTGATTCATATAAACCCATGTGAGATATTTGAACCCATGTCCCTTTTTCTTGGAGTGAAATGAAATATATATTCTTATTTTCTTGGCGACGTTTTGATGATCTCATTATTCTTTCATCTTGATTGACTACTTGCCATAGATTAAGTTTGATGGACTAGAGAATGCTAGAATTCACTCTTGTGCTTGTTGAGACGTTTTATCAATACATGGCCCTGATTCTGGAAAGGATAGAGGCAACCTAGGAACTACCACCATTGCCATATAAACCTGTGTCCCTATTTGTGCCCGTCGTGGGACTCCCCTAGATAAACCCCTTTGAGCCTACGTTAAGCCTTTTCTTTCATTACCCTTAAAAATCTTTAACCTAAACCTTAGTATAGCTATAACCCTACCCTTTGTTCTAAGAACTTAGTGGAGCTAAACTGAGACTTTACTTGAAGATTTTTGGCGTCCATAATGAAGAATAAGAAGAGGTGAAAGCTCAAGTGTGGGGGTAGACTTGTCCATAAGAGAAAAATGTATGAAAAAGCCGAGAAAAAGAAAGTGAAAAAGAAAAAGTGTACGGCTAGAAAACAAAAAGAAAGAAAGAGATGAAATATCTATGGATTTTAGTCCCCCATACTTGGTGAGTTTGGAGTTTACTTTGATTTGAAGGCCCATTACAGCAAAATTGGCCTTTGTCCAACTCATTAGTAACCAAAGGAAGTTTAGAGTGAAGTTTGGGCCCAACATGAAGACATTAGGCCCCTTTATAACACCCCCATGGGAAAGTGACGTTTTTGCATACTTGGTGAATTTTTAGAAGTCTCTCTACATTTGCATGAGCTCTGCTAGGTTTTTAGGACACTTTGTTAAATTCCTTACCTTTCGTTTCTTTAAACCTTGAGCCATGGCCCCAATAGAACCCTTGATAAGACCTTCTTGATCCTTAAGATGGGACAGCCATTGATGTGGAGATGAGTTACAAGAGTTGAACCTATGGCTTGGGTCCATCTGTGCAAGTAGTTGATATCTTTCATGAGATCTTTAAAAGAAAAATTTATACATGTGCTTTCGTTTCTTACATTATGTGATATACTTGCTATCTTTCACATATACTTGAGTGTATAAGCTTTTAAGTATTGCCATGATCTGAGAGAAGAAAGAGTGGATATACCTTGTGAGGATTTGAATCATACTTGTTTGAAACATGCTTAACAGAAACCATCACCATTGTTCCAACCAAGTCCTACTTGTGTATATGTGAATTATGTGTTTTAATTAACTCTCGAATGCCTAAACATTGATTCTTGGTGAAGTGCTAATCTTGGTGTTGTGAAAGTAAGAGATTGCTGAGACAAATAGTTAAAGGGCAATAGAGTCTTTTATGTGTCGAGTCTTTAATTTTTGTTGAGCCGTAGTCGTGTCTGTGTTGTGATTTTGCTAAGGGACTAGCAAAAGCTAAGTGTGGGGGAATTTGATAGGAGCATTTTAATGCGACGTTTTAATTGCATTTCCCTACATTTTTCTGCGCCATTTCCTTGAAAAATCCCTGTTTTGGGAAAGTTTCCATTCTTTGATTGAGAAAGTTCCTTATTGTAGAAAGTTTCCATTTTTGTCTTCATTTCTCATTTTTCATTTCTCATTTCTCATTTCTGGAAAGTTTCTATTTTTCATTTTTTGTAAGTTTCTATTTTTCATTTTTAGAAACTTTCCATTTCTCAATTTTAGAAAGTTTCTATTTTTCAAATTAGGTAAGTTTCCATTTTTCATACTAGTTTCTATTTTCAGGACCTCCGAGCTAAAAAGTGGAAATGAACGCACGAATGGAAAGAGGAGCTTGCGAACATTAAGGCGAACAAATATGAGAGAAATCGGGTCACACAATTGAGCAGAAATGAAGAAATAAGCTTTCCTAGTCCAACCAGGAAATCCTACGAAATGGAGGAAGGCTTCCTGAGCAAGTTTCCAACGCAACCATGAAAAAGAAATGGAAAAATAATGTATTTTGCGTTGGAAGATGAGAAGACTTAAAGAAGAAGCAACGAGACCCAAGAACTCTTTGGATTTTCGGCAAAATGGATCAAGGCCCATCAAAGCCCATGGAATTAGGGTTTGTGACGCATGGAGGAAACCCTAGGGATGCTTTGCCGTGAAAACCAAAGGGAGGAGAGAAAAGTGGCGTGAAATATCAAGGGAGAATAAAAGATTACGCAAGAGATTTTCTAGGGTGGAATTTATGGAAAGAAATCAAGAAAAAGCACCAAATGGCGTCTAGATTCATTCCTAGAAACCCTAAGTATATTTTGGCCGAAAATACAAGAAGAAGATCAGAAAATATTCAAGGAATTTCGGCAAGAATATATTAGGGTATCTTCTTGGAGTTTTATGATTGGTTGGATGACACACTAGGGCTTACTTGGCAATTTCTCATGACTTGGAAGAACAATGTAGGGTTTATTCGAATTCAATCATGAACTTGGTTTTAATCTTTGTTTCTTACATTTCATTCTTGTATTTGTGTTTTTGTTTATACTTAGTTTTAATTCTTGTTTTTAATTTTCGAAAAACCAAAAACCAAAAACCCCCCTAAATTCGTGAATAGTGTTTATGTGTGAATAGTATACTTTGTTTTTATTTTAATTATTTAAATTGTCTTACATTGACAGGTGTACCCTCAATCCCCGGAATAGAACGATCCCTACTTGCTTATACTACTAATGATATTTCTAGGGTTAAATTATATGCGC
Source organism: Rosa chinensis (assembly GCF_002994745.2). Lineage (NCBI taxonomy): Eukaryota > Viridiplantae > Streptophyta > Magnoliopsida > Rosales > Rosaceae > Rosa > Rosa chinensis. Next base: position 34,586 of record NW_024387552.1, on the reverse strand, counting down.
TTGCTTTAGGCGTATCAGCCCCATTATGAGAGGAGTTAAGGCCATAAAGAAGACGTTTCAGTTGGGAAAGCCAACCAATGCTCCCCTATAAATAGGCAACGTCCAGAACTGAATTTGCATCACTTCCCAGTCAAGATCATTCCAAGACTACCCAATTCACTCCTCATACCTCCATATCTTACAAGACCGTGACACCATCCATCCATCAATCTACAAAGCTCTAAGGCGCTGAGTCAAGGACGCTCCACCACCATAGCAGAGACAAGTTCATCACCTTGTTGCTAAGCCGCTGAGGAAAGCTTCAAAGTGTAACTATGACTCTACTTATAATTTTTGTTTCGGTTTTGTGTGTTTCAATTTGCGAGTTGTGTAATTGGAGACATGGAATTTTCAGAATATTTTTATTAATATTTTTGAGATTTTCAGTTTATTATTGAGTTAATTTCGAGAATTCTTTTATGATGCATGTTACAATCTTGTGCCCTTTTACGTGTTTAGGTAATTTTCAGAGTTAGGTTAATAAGTTTGCATGCTAGAATAATGGTGAGAGTTCTTGTGTGTTTTCTTAATTTGCCAAGAGTAATTGTTATTTGTTAAGGCGCTGAGTTAAACAAGTAGCAATTAGTTCTAAAAAGTGGTAAAAACTATGTTCAATGGTTAAACGATTCTGGAAATTACGTGTTAAATTCTATGTCTAATGGTTAATTTGCACGTGTGAGTTGATTCGAGGGTTAGATAATACTACTAGTTAAGAGAATTACGCTGAGTGTTTTCGAAATTTAGTAGTATTAGGCTTGGTAAGGACTTTTCCGATCCAAACCTACATTAGAACGAATCAGATAAATGGATTGATCCGCTGAGGCTTTTCATTTTGGCTCTTATCTAGGCATTTAAGGTGGGCACATTTTTGTAGCATGTTGAAATGAATTTTCTGTTTTTACACTTAGTAATTTCCGAGTGGTATTGGTCTAGGTTAGGGAAGTCGATCATTGTATATAGTTTTATTTGTTTTGTTTTTATTTTAAGTAGATTAGGAACCAAATTTCAAAACCCCCCATTTTATTCTTTTATTTGTTAATTGACCTTTTTGTGTAGGTGTACCCTACAATCCCCGGACTGAACGATCCCTGCTTACCCTATACTAACAACTACATTTTGCAGGGTTAAATTGTGAGGCTATTTCAGCCGCATCAATTTTTGAGTTGATAGGAGCAAAAAAGTGTGACGATATTATTAATTATGTGCCTCATTTTAGCCTTATTTCTCCCTTAGTTTAGTGTTTTGAGTCATTAAGTCATTTTGAAAGTCTTGTTGAGTGTTTGGAGTGAAATAGGCGGAAAAAGTAAAATTCATGAAAAATCCTAGCTGGATCAGGATTCCTAACTGTCAACTATTTTTGCGGTCTTTACATTTTAATTTCCCTTTATTTTCTCTAGAAAATTCTGATATTCTCCTGCTTGTTGTAGGAAACGTTGCCTGGTTGAACTCTTGGAAACAGCAATGATGGAGTCATAAAATAAAGCATTAAGATATTTGACCAAGCAATGAAGAAGGGAAATAAAGGAGAAAAGATGTTTTCAGTTGAGGAATAAAAGAAAAAGATGTTTCAGCTGGAAAAATAAATAAGAGAAAGATGTTTCAGCTTGGAAATTAAAGGAATTGCCCCATTATGAGAGGAGTTAAGGCCATAAAGAAGACGTTTCAGTTGGGAAAGCCAACCAATGCTCCCCTATAAATAGGCAACGTCCAGAACTGAATTTGCATCACTTCCCAGTCAAGATCATTCCAAGACTACCCAATTCACTCCTCATACCTCCATATCTTACAAGACCGTGACCACCATCCATCCATCAATCTACAAAGCTCTTAGGCGCTGAGTCAAGGACGCTCCACCACCATAGCAGAGACGAGTTCATCACCTTGTTGCTAAGCCGCTGAGGAAAGCTTCAAAGTGTAACTATGACTCTACTTATAATTTTTGTTTCGGTTTTGTGTGTTTCAATTTGTGAGTTGTGTAATTGGAGACATGAAATTTTCAGAATATTTTTATTAATATTTTTGAGATTTTCAGTTTATTATTGAGTTAATTTTGAGAATTCTTTTATGATGCATGTTACAATCTTGTGCGCTTTTACGTGTTTTGGTAATTTTCAGAGTTAGGTTCATAAGTTTGCATGCTAGAATAACGGTGAGAGTTCTTGTGTGTTTTCTTAATTTGCCAAGAGTAATTGTTATTTGTTAAGGCGCTGAGTTAAACAAGTAGCAATTAGTTCTAAAAATTGGTAAAAACTATGTTCAATGGTTAAACGATTCTGGAAATTACGTGTTAAATTCTATGTCTAATGGTTAATTTGCACGTGTGAGTTGATTCGAGGGTTAGATAATACTACTAGTTAAGAGAATTACGCTGAGTGTTTTCGAAAATTAGTAGTATTAGGCTTGGTAAGGACTTTTCCGATTCAAGCCTACATTAGAATGAATCAGATAAGTGGATTGATCCGCTGAGGCTTTTCATTTGAGCTCTTATCTAGGCATTAAAGATGGGCACATTTTTGTAGCATGTTGAAAGGGATTTTCTGTTTTTACACTTAGTAATTTCCGAGTGGTATTGGTCTAGGTTAGGGAAGTCGATCATTGTATGTAGTTTTATTTGCTTTGTTTTTATTTTTAGTAGATTAGAAACCAAATTCCAAAACCCCCATTTTATTCTTTTATTTGTTAATTGACCTTTTTGTGTAGGTGTACCCTACAATCCCCGGACTGAACGATCCCTGCTTATCCTATACTAACAACTACATTTTGCAGGGTTAAATTGTGAGGCTATTTCAGCACCATCAATTTTTGGCGCCGTTGCCGGGGATTGTTAAAATCCCTTGCACTTAAAGTGTCATCGATTTTGTTGTATATAGAATGCATGCTAATATTTGTACTACACTTGTGGAATGGTGACAAATTGCTATTTTGGTTAGGCCAAGCTTTAATTGTGATTTAGTTTCAATTTTATGAGTGTTACGAAATTAAGCGTGTGTTTTATCATTGTTGTACAATTTGTAGAAGTTTTTTTTTAGCATGTTGTAAATTGTATGTGTTACTTAGATTAATATACTTAGGTTGTGAATTTTGCTAAATACTTAATTGTTGTAAGTGTGTAAAATCGTATGAGTAGACAAGCGCCCTTTTGTTAATATTGGCCTAAACCCTTCATTAGTACCTTGCTCAGGTCTCTTGAGGTTGAGGGCGGCCTTTATTAACACTTGGAGAACGGTCTAACACATAAGTTAATTTCCCAGCTGAGTAAGGGGCATACGGATGGTGTCTTAGGTTGAGACCCTGGGTGATGGGTTCAATTGGATCTCAGAGATACTATAGAATGAGCGTAAACCACTATGTGGGAGTAGCCGATAGGGGCCTAAACCTCAATGAGGGAGTAGCCTCCGTAGTATCACTAAAATGAGTCCTCCCTCTCACTTACCTCTTAATCTGGCCATTCTGCCTTCTGAAACAAAGGAAAGAGACTTATGTCTGGGCGACTATCTCTATATCGTATCTCACCAATAGTAGTGGTTTCTATTGGGCTCGACTTACAACTTGGAATCAATTGAGATATTAACTATGTTTATAAAAAAAAAAAATTAAAAAAAAAAATGATGTGTGACCTGCTTAAGGTATATTGGATTAAACATGACTTTGTCGAGGGTAGCTGTTCTATAGTCCCATTGCACAAACGAGGTCCTCTGTTCCAGTACCTAAGTATGTAAATGTAAAAGTAACTTAGAAAGTAGGAAAGACATAATGTTTGTATTTCGAACCTTGTATATGTTACTAACACTTGATTTGGTCTTAAAGGTCCATGAATGTCCACTGTCTCTGATAAGACTAAGGAGCTCTTTGAAAAATTGGAACGTGCTAGGCAAAGGGCAGAACTCACTTTTTCAGACCGCCCTCCTCTAGAAAGGAGGGATTCTCAAGACTCTAGCTATTCAGGTTATAACTCCTCAACTAGATCAACCGAGGAGATCAACAAACCTGACCATTCTGAAGAAGGAGAAGAACAAGTCTTTGAAGAGGAAGAAGAGGAGGTCACTGAAGAGGACGTTGCAGATACAGAAGAGCACACCCGTGTTGAGCAAGTACAGGCACCAATGGCTGAGACTATTAGGCAACTGTCTAATCCTACAGGTGGGGGTGCTGCGCCCTTATGCATTGCCTATCCAGAACCAGGAGAGGGGCTTAATGATGATTTTGAGTTAAAGAGTGGGTTTCTGCATCACCTACCCAAGTTTCATGGGATGAGTAGTGAAGACACCAACAAGCATCTCAAGGAGTTCGAGTTTGTCTGTGGGAGTATGTGCCCTAAAGGAGCTGATATCAATATCTTGAAGATGAAGGCATTCCCCTTTACTTTGGAGGACAAGGCCAAGACTTGGCTATTTGAGCTGCCTGCTGGGACTATCAACACTTGGGATAGGATGAAGGGCGAGTTCCTTACGAAGTACTTTCCTGCCTCAAAGGTCACTGTTTTGAGGAAGCAGATTAGTGGAATCACGCAAGGACATGAGGAGAATTTCTGCAATTATTGGGATAGATTTAAGAGCCTTGTAGCATCATGCCCTAACCATGGGATGAGTGAGGGGTCCCTCCTTACCTATTTTTATGAAGGACTCACCGCTAATGAGCGTGGTCTGTTAGATGCTGCTGCTGGAGGATCCGTTATGGATAAGACACCTGCTGATGCCAAGGTGCTACTTACTAATCGTGCGCTAAACTATCAACAATATGAGGGGGTACTTGCCTCTCAACGGAGGGTACATGAGGTGTCCACTAACTCTGCTCTTGAAGACAAGGTCAACAAGATGTCTACTTTGCTGTCTCAAGTCTTAAACGTTAATGGAGGAGGAGCAATGGCTCAAGTGTGTGGGATGTGCTCGACTCAAGGGCACCCCACAGATAAATGTCCCCAACTTGCCTCTCCAGAAGAATGGGAATCTGTTAACGCCCTAGGGTATCAAGGAGGTCAAGGAGGCCCGAGGTACAACCCTTACTCAAATACTTACAATCCGGGGCTCAGAGACCACCCCAACTTTCGTTGGGCCAACAATGATAACACCTTGCGACCACCTCAAGGCCCAGGTCAGAATTCTCAGCGCCCACCAGGTTTGTTTTTGAGGCCTCAGGTACCTCAAGCTTTTGGTATTCCCAATTCTGTCCCTCCACCTCCTGTTTCTAATACTTTGAATGCCCCTAATTATGATGAACTGTTGAAGTCCCTTGCTACGGGGCAACAACAACTTAACACGACTACTCAAGCTTTGGTTGTAGGACAGGCAACCCATTCAAAGGATATTGCAGAGCTCAAGAATCAAATGGGCCAAGTGGTGGATTTCATGGGCCGGATTGCTGAAACAGGGAAACTTCCAAGCAACACAGTGCCTAACCCAAGGAATGAGCACGCCCAAGCCATCATCACTAGGAGTGGGCGCGTACTAGTTGACCCTCCCAAAGCCCACAAGAAGGCCCAAGCGGCCCATAATGAAGAAGAAGACGTTGTGGAGGTGTCTAAGAAGGATGTTGAGAAGGACCCAGCTACAACAAGGGTGGAAGTTGACTTGCCCCAAGCTGAGGCACCCAAAGGTACAATTCCTAACTCTAGTGGTTTAGTTAAGACTAACCCAGTTGTTTCTATACCTTTCCCAAGCAGGTTTGCCAAGACGAAGAAAGATAAATCTGATAAAGAGATCTTGGAAATCTTCAAGAAGGTTCAAGTGAACATGCCCTTGATTGAGTGCATCAAACAGGTGCCTAAATACGCCAAGTTCTTGAAGGAGCTATGCACCACAAGGAGGCAGACAAGAGAGAAGGAGGTGGTGAAAATGAGCGAAACGGTATCAGCCGTTATCCAGAGGAAGCTACCCCCAAAGTTGAAGGACCCAGGGAGTTTTTCTGTTCCCTGTATCATTGGTGACACCAGGTTTGAAAATGTGATGTTAGACTTAGGGGCATCCATAAATGTTATGCCTTATAATTTGTATGTGTCCTTAGGTCTAGGCCCTCTTAAGAGGGATAATGTTGTCATTCAACTTGCTGATAGGTCTAACAAATACCCTCAAGGGTATGTTGAGGATGTTCTTGTGCAGGTAAACCATCTGATATTCCCTGCGGATTTCTACGTATTGGACATGGAGGAATCGCCCCTAAATACCACTCCATTACTTTTAGGGCGTCCCTTTATGAGGACTGCAAGAACTAAAATCGACGTGTACAAAGGGACTCTCACCATGGAGTTTGATGGTGATGTTATACGCTTCAACATTCTTGAAGCCATGAGGTACCCTGTTTCTGATTTGAAACCTTGCTTTGCTATTGATGTAGTTGATTCACTCGCGCAGGTTTTCTCTGAAGCAATGGTTGAGAATGAATTGGCTCTGACCCTAGAGGAGGGGGTCGGATATGATGAAAATGGGGAACCTATCCCCAAGGTTGAGTGGGATGTTGAGGAGCCTAGAGTGATCAAGACTGTGGCCTCACTGGAGGCTCAACCTATAAAGAGGTCAATTTCCTATTTGTCAATTCCGGTTTCTACTAATAAAATGCTACCCTCTATTGTTCAGGCACCCAAGTTGGAATTGAAGGTACTCCCTGAGCATTTGAAATACGCGTACCTAGGAGAAAATGAGACCCTCCCAGTGATCATATCATCAACGCTGGAGGTAGAGCAAGAAAGAAAGTTGGTGGACGTGTTGAAGAAGCACAAGACTGCCATTGGGTGGACTCTGGCAGATATCAAGGGGATCAGCCCAACCACGTGTGTCCACCGGATCCTATTAGAAGATGGCGCCAAGCCCACAAGAGAAGCCCAAAGACGTCTACATCCGCCCATGATGAAGGTGGTTCAAGACGAGGTGATCAAGTTGCTAGATTGTGGGGTGATCTACCCCATTTCTGATAGTAAGTGGGTCTCTCCTGTGCAAGTGGTGCCCAAGAAGTCTGGGGTGACAGTGGTGAAGAACGAGGAGAATGAGCTAGTGCCCCAGAGATTAGTCACTGGTCACAGGGTATGTATCGACTACCGGAAGCTGAATGCCACAACAAGGAAGGATCATATGCCCTTGCCTTTTATTGACCAGATGTTGGAGCGCTTAGCGGGCCATTCCTACTATTGCTTCTTGGATGGTGCGCTTAAAGGAAGCGCATAATTTAACCCTGAAAATATCGTTAGTAGTATAAGTAAGTAGGGATCGTTCTATTCCGGGGATTGAGGGTACACCTGTCAATGTAGGACAATTAAACAATTAAAATTAAAACAAAGTATAATATTCACAAAGATATTCACAACTATAAACATTGTACACGAAAAGGGGGGATTTTGTTTTTGGTTTTTCGAAAATAAAACTAAGTTAACAAAACAATTAAAATGCAAAAACATAAAAATACAAATGGAATGAGAGAACAAAGATCAAAATCGAAACATATGATTAAAATTGACTCAAACCCTAATATTGTTCATCTAAGTCATGAGAAAGGAGTTGATCATGTGAAACATTCGAAAGCAAATGAATTCCCATTTTTTTACTTTTCAATGCTAATTAACCTAAGCGAAAGCACCTAGATTAATTCTATCAAACATGCAATCAAACCCTAGAAAGCTAGTCAATCATGTCATGTTTAACGCATTACACATAGAGAAAGGCTATCAACTCAAGTGTACAACTTAGTTATGGAAAAGTCCACCTAATTGCAATCCTCGTTAATTAAATTCGATCTTTGTACAAAACCTTTACTACTTTGATTCAAGTTTACACAAAACGAAAAGTCGATTTCATGTTCTTAAACCTAGCACCAATTATATCAAAACCCTAAGTGTTTGCAACCACATAAGATTAAAATACAAAAGTTATCTATAACGCAAATTTAATTAAACAAACCCACATAAGCAACTCTCGAATCACAATAATATGAATCTGAAAATTCTCAATTAATCATAAAAATTCCAGAAATTAATATTTGTTCAAACACATATGTCAACTAGTTCATAACCAACGAAATTCAAAGCAAAGGTTACAAAGGAGAATCGGATTACACCGTGAGATGGGGATGGTGATGAACGATTGATGTGGTGGTCTCTTGAATCTCGAAAGCAAGCTTCAAGGTTGGAGATGGATGATGGATGCTCACGGCTATGCTTCTTCTCCCTTGGCCTTGCTTGAACTCGTGGAGATGACTAGAGGATGGAGAAACTCACAGCTATGCTAAGAAGATTTTCTGATTTTTTTCTAAAGTGTAAATTGTATGTGGGAGAGGAACCCTTGACGTTGAGAAAAGGGGAGAATATATAGGGGCACGGCTAGGGTTCTCCAAGCAATCAGAAATTTCCACATCACTTCAACCAATGGTATGATGCCAAGTAAGCTTGTGATGTGGTCCAACCAATCATAGAATGCCAAGTAAGCCTTGTGATGTGTTCCAACCAATCATAATTCTCTAAAATACCTCCCTAATATTTAATTGCCGAATTTCCTTGAAATTATTCTGATTTTCTTCATCAATTTCGGCCAACATTCCTTTAGGGAATTTAGGGATGAATCTAGACGCCTTTTTAGCTTTTCCTTGGTGCACACATATTTTCCTTCCATAAATATCTCCCTTGAATCTCTCTTGGCGTCATCTCCTTGATTATTTCTGATTTTCACGTTGGCAATCACACCAAATTATTCCTCCAACAATATTTCTTTCCATAAAAGTCTCCCAAGAAAATCTCTCCTTGAAATCCTCAATCAATCATCTTTAATTCCCACGTTGTCACCTTGTTTTTCCATGTCATCTTCATGAAGCTTCTCGTTCCATTTATGAACTCAATTCTGCTTATTTATTCCAAAAACCTGGTTGGACTAGGAAAGCTTATTTCTTCATTTCTGCTCAAATGTGTGGGCCGCTTTCTCTCATATTCGTTCGTCTTGATGTTCGCAAGCTCCTCTTTCCATTCGTGTATTCATTTCCACTTTTTAGCTCGGAGGTCCTGAAAATAGAAACTATACTTAAAATAGAAACTTTCTAAAAAAATGAAAATAGAAACTTACTAAAAATGAAAAATAGAAACTTTCTTAAACTGAAAAATGGAAACTTGCCAGAAATGAGAAATGAAAACTACAGAAATGGAAACTTTCTACAATAAGGAACTTTCCCAATCAAAGAATGGAAACTTTCCAAAACAGGGATTTTTCAAGGAAATGGCGCAGAAAAATGTAGGGAAATGCAGTTAAAACGTCGCATTAAAATGCTCCTATCAAATTCCCCCACACTTAGCTTTTGCTAGTCCCTTAGCAAAATCACAACACAGACACGACTACGACTCAACAAAAATTAAAGACTTGACACATAACAGACTCCATTGCCCTTCAACTATTTGTCTCAGCAATCTCTTACTTTCACAATACCAAGATTAGCACTTCACCAAGAATCAATGTTTAGGCATTCGAGAGTTAATTAAAACACATAATTTACATATACACAAGTAGGACTTGGTTGTAACAATGGTGATGGTTTCTGTTAAGCACGTTTCAAACAAGTATGATTCAAATCCTCACAAGGTATATCCACTCTTTCTTCTCTCAGATCATGGCAATGCTTAAAAGCTTATACACTCAAGTATATGTGAAAGATAGCAAGTATATCACATAATGTAAGAAACGAAAGCACATGTATAATTTTCTTTAAAGATCTCATGAAGGATACCAACTACTTGCACAGATGGACCCAAGCCATAGGTTCAACTCTTGTAACTCATCTCCACATCAAGGGCTGTCCCATCTTAAGGATCAAGAAGGTCTTATCAAGGGTTGTAATGGGGCCATGGCTCAAGGTTTTAAGAAACAAAGGATAAGGAATTTAACAAAGTGTCCTAAAAACCTAGCAGAGCTCATGCAAATGTAGAGAGACCTCAAGAAATCCACCAAGGCATTGCAAAAACGTCACTTTCCTAGAGGTAACATAAAAGGGGCCTAATGTCTTCATGTTGGGCCCAATCTTCATTGTAACTTCCCTTGAACTATAGTGGAATGGACAAAGGCCAAATTTTTCACTAGTGGGCCTTCAATTCAAAACAATCTCCAAACTCACCAAGTATGGGGGACTAAAATCCATATATATATTTTTCTTTTTCTTTTCTAGCCGTACACATTTTTTTTTTTTAGCCGTACACATTTTTTTTCTTTCTTTCATTTTTCACGGCTTTCACATATTTTTTTCTTTCTATGGACAAGTCTACCCCCACACTTGAACTTTCACCTCTTCTTAATTTTTATCCTTAGCACCAAACCTGCGTTGTATGTCTCAAAAGATAGCTCCACTAAGTTCTTAGAACAAAGGGTAGGGTTTCAACTATACTAAGGTTCAGGGGTTAAGGATTTTAAAGGGTTATGAATGAAAAGGCTTAATGTAGGCTCAAAGGGGCTTATCTAGGGGGGTCCCACGACGGGCACAATTAAGGACACAGGTTTATTTGGCAATGGTGGTAATTCCTAGGGTACCTCTATCCTTTCCAGAATCAGGGCCATGTATTGATATCACATTTCAACAAGCACAAGAGTGAATTCTAGCATTCTCTAGTCCATCAAACTTAATCTATGGCAAGTAGTCAATCAAGATGAAAGAATAATGAGATCATCAAAACATCGCCAAGAAAATAAGAATATATTTTTCATTTCACTCCAAGAAAAAGGGACATGGGTTCAATTATCTCACATGGGTTTTTATGAATCAAAACTCATCTTAACATGCTCATATTTTCTGTACCAAAGTCACAAAATCCATATCCACTACACATGCATACATTTTTCATATATCTCAATTAACCAAAGAATACCATTTTAAAATCATCTCAATCTTGTGATCCTCTTTTAATCATGATTTCAGAGATATAGAATCATCCTAGACAGTTGAAAGGGCATCCTAAGACTCAAAACAAAAGCAAAAGCAACGAAAATTTTTAAATTTTTGACATTTTTCGATTTTTTTTTTGTATTTTTCAATATATATGACTCAAAACAAAAGTATAAATCCCTTCCCCCACACTTAAATATTGCATTGTCCTCAATGTAATCAATTAAAAGCATGCAATGAAACACTTAAGCATATAGAGATGGAATTTACGAAAATAAAGTTCAAAGAAAAACAAAAGTTACAAAGTAAAGAAGTAGGGAAGAAAAAAAAACAAATCTGCGTTGAAGGCTCTCCTCCACAGCTACTTCTGAATTGGGTTGCCTCCCAAGCAGCGCTTGAGTTTAACGTCTTTCAGCCAGACAGTACCTCCATTAAATAAAGTTAGTAACTATAATTAACAAAGAAAAAAATATATAAACAAGTAACAAAGAATTACAAACTACAAATATAATTAACAAGTACATTGTACACAAGACACAAGTTAGGTACACAAGTGAGTAAAAAAAACATGAAAAATATTTACACAAATGTTTTTTTTTTCCCTTAGTGTATCACAACATTTTGTTACATTTTCTTTTGTCATAAATATTATTGATATCAAATCTAATTCCAAGCGGTAAATCAAGTTGGACATGCGGCCCAAGTATAGTCGTCTAGACACAAAGTCCCTCTTACATCCTTTGGGCAACCTTACTGAAATGGCCAGGTGGGGAGGACGAACACGAGAGGAAAAATCCATTTTGGCATGAGCTACTCCCACATAGTGGTTTAGGCCCATTTGGAAGCACTTCTGGATTCAAAAACCCGTCATGAACGTTGTCCCCTTCCTAGACACCATTCCACATAGGCTATACTTACTAAGATGAAAAAGTTCATAAGTGTGAAGACAGTTCAATGAATGTTAATAAAGGCCGCCCTCAACCTTAAGGGACCTGAACTAGGCACCAATAAGGGGTTTAGGCCAATATTAATAAACACGACTTCACCTATTCCTCTTTAATTTACAACTCACAATTAAAATTCGTGTTCAATAATATAAATAACAACCTAAGTAATTAATTAACTAATTTACAGAATTACAAACAATTAACAAGTAATTTTTTTTTTTTCGAACACAATAAATAAACAAAACAAATATTCAAATATTTAACAAGTGATTTTTCAGTCCCCGGCAACGGCGCCAAAAATTGATGCAGCTAAAAAGCAAGCGCACAATTTAACCCTGAAAATATCGTTAGTAGTATAAGTAAGTAGGGATCGTTCTATTCCGGGGATTGAGGGTACACCTGTCAATGTAGGACAATTAAACAATTAAAATTAAAACAAAGTATAATATTCACAAAGATATTCACAACTATAAACATTGTACACGAAAAGGGGGGATTTTGTTTTTGGTTTTTCGAAAATAAAACTAAGTTAACAAAACAATTAAAATGCAAAAACATAAAAATACAAATGGAATGAGAGAACAAAGATCAAAATCGAAACATATGATTAAAATTGACTCAAACCCTAATATTGTTCATCTAAGTCATGAGAAAGGAGTTGATCATGTGAAACATTCGAAAGCAAATGAATTCCCATTTTTTTACTTTTCAATGCTAATTAACCTAAGCGAAAGCACCTAGATTAATTCTATCAAACATGCAATCAAACCCTAGAAAGCTAGTCAATCATGTCATGTTTAACGCATTACACATACAGAAAGGCTATCAACTCAAGTGTACAACTTAGTTATGGAAAAGTCCACCTAATTGCAATCCTCGTTAATTAAATTCGATCTTTGTACAAAACCTTTACTACTTTGATTCAAGTTTACACAAAACGAAAAGTCGATTTCATGTTCTTAAACCTAGCACCAATTATATCAAAACCCTAAGTGTTTGCAACCACATAAGATTAAAATACAAAAGTTATCTATAACGCAAATTTAATTAAACAAACCCACATAAGCAACTCTCGAATCACAATAATATGAATCTGAAAATTCTCAATTAATCATAAAAATTCCAGAAATTAATATTTGTTCAAACACATATGTCAACTAGTTCATAACCAACGAAATTCAAAGCAAAGGTTACAAAGGAGAATCGGATTACACCGTGAGATGGGGATGGTGATGAACGATTGATGTGGTGGTCTCTTGAATCTCGAAAGCAAGCTTCAAGGTTGGAGATGGATGATGGATGCTCACGGCTATGCTTCTTCTCCCTTGGCCTTGCTTGAACTCGTGGAGATGACTAGAGGATGGAGAAACTCACAGCTATGCTAAGAAGATTTTCTGATTTTTTTCTAAAGTGTAAATTGTATGTGGGAGAGGAACCCTTGACGTTGAGAAAAGGGGAGAATATATAGGGGCACGGCTAGGGTTCTCCAAGCAATCAGAAATTTCCACATCACTTCAACCAATGGTATGATGCCAAGTAAGCTTGTGATGTGGTCCAACCAATCATAGAATGCCAAGTAAGCCTTGTGATGTGTTCCAACCAATCATAATTCTCTAAAATACCTCCCTAATATTTAATTGCCGAATTTCCTTGAAATTATTCTGATTTTCTTCATCAATTTCGGCCAACATTCCTTTAGGGAATTTAGGGATGAATCTAGACGCCTTTTTAGCTTTTCCTTGGTGCACACATATTTTCCTTCCATAAATATCTCCCTTGAATCTCTCTTGGCGTCATCTCCTTGATTATTTCTGATTTTCACGTTGGCAATCACACCAAATTATTCCTCCAACAATATTTCTTTCCATAAAAGTCTCCCAAGAAAATCTCTCCTTGAAATCCTCAATCAATCATCTTTAATTCCCACGTTGTCACCTTGTTTTTCCATGTCATCTTCATGAAGCTTCTCGTTCCATTTATGAACTCAATTCTGCTTATTTATTCCAAAAACCTGGTTGGACTAGGAAAGCTTATTTCTTCATTTCTGCTCAAATGTGTGGGCCGCTTTCTCTCATATTCGTTCGTCTTGATGTTCGCAAGCTCCTCTTTCCATTCGTGTATTCATTTCCACTTTTTAGCTCGGAGGTCCTGAAAATAGAAACTATACTTAAAATAGAAACTTTCTAAAAAAATGAAAATAGAAACTTACTAAAAATGAAAAATAGAAACTTTCTTAAACTGAAAAATGGAAACTTGCCAGAAATGAGAAATGAAAACTACAGAAATGGAAACTTTCTACAATAAGGAACTTTCCCAATCAAAGAATGGAAACTTTCCAAAACAGGGATTTTTCAAGGAAATGGCGCAGAAAAATGTAGGGAAATGCAGTTAAAACGTCGCATTAAAATGCTCCTATCATTGGACGGATATAGTGGGTACAACCAGATCTGCATAGCCCACGAGGATCAGGAGAAGACGACCTTCACATGCCCCTTTGGGACCTTTGCTTATAGGCGCATGCCCTTCGGCTTATGCAACGCACCAGGTACTTTCCAAAGATGTATGCTTTCCATTTTCTCAGAATACATTGAAAATATTATTGAAGTCTTTATGGACGACTTTAGTGTCTTTGGTAAAGATTTTGATACTTGTTTAGAGAATCTAGGATTGATACTTGAGAGGTGTGTAGAAACTAACCTTGTGCTGAATTGGGAGAAGTGTCACTTCATGGTGACACAAGGAATAGTGTTAGGACACATAATATCTAATAGGGGCATTGAGGTAGATAAGGCTAAGGTTGATCTTGTACGTCACTTACCCTCCCCCACAACTGTGAGGGAGGTACGCTCTTTTCTTGGCCATGCAGGATTTTACAGGCGGTTCATCAAAGACTTCTCCAAGGTGGCGAGACCTATGTGTACCCTATTGCAAAAGGATGTGCCCTTTGTGTTCAATGAGGATTGCAAGAAGGCGTTTGAAAAGCTCAAGGAGTTGTTGACCACGGCCCCCATCATATGCCCTCCGGATTGGAGTCTACCCTTCGAGCTTATGTGTGATGCATCGGACTATGCTGTTGGAGCTGTTTTGGGCCAGAGGAAGGATAAGAAGCCCTATGCTATTTACTATGCTTCTCGGACCCTCAACGACGCCCAGCTCAACTACTCCACCACTGAAAAAGAACTCTTAGCTGTAGTCTTTGCTTTAGATAAGTTTCGTTCTTATTTATTGCACTCTAAAGTAATTGTTTACTCTGACCATGCAGCCTTGAGATATCTGATGATCAAGAAGGAGGCCAAGCCCAGATTGATTCTATGGATCCTGTTGCTTCAGGAATTTGACCTAGAGATCAAGGACAAGAAGGGCAGCGAGAATGTGGTGGCGGACCATTTGAGCAGGATAATACATGAGGAGGACGTCCAGCCCCTACAGGAAACTTTCCCAGATGAGCAGCTCTTTGGGATAGAGGTTAGTGTGCCCTGGTATGCGGATATAGTTAACTATTTAGTCACTAGGACATTTCCTGACACACTTTCCAAAGCTAGTAAGGATAAATTGAAGAAAATGGCTAGGCACTTTATTTGGGATGAGCCCTATTTATGGAAACATTGTAGTGACCAAGTCATTAGGAGATGTGTCCCAGAGTCTGAGCATAGGTCAATTCTGTCATTTTACCATAGTGAGGCTTGTGGAGGCCACTTTGGGCCTCGTAGAACAGCCTTGAAGGTCTTAGATTGTGGATTTTATTGGCCCACTATCTTCAAGGATGCAAACTTGTTTTGTATTTCTTGTGATAGGTGCCAACGGACTGGTAATCTTGGCCCAAAAGATCAAATGCCCATGAGTCCAATAATAAATGTAGAAATTTTTGATGCTTGGGGCATTGACTTTATGGGCCCATTTCCCTCGTCTAATGGTTGTTTATATATACTATTGGCTGTGGACTATGTATCAAAGTGGGTGGAAGCAAAAGCCACCAGGACTAACGATTCAAAAGTGGTTGCAGGTTTCTTGAAAACTAACATATTTTCCAGGTTTGGAGTGCCACGTGTGCTAATCAGTGATGGAGGTTCTCACTTTTGCAACCGTACAATCGAGGCTTTGCTGAAGAAGTATGGGGTAACCCATAAGGTGTCCACGCCCTACCACCCTCAGACCAGTGGCCAAGCAGAGGTATCCAACAGGGAGATCAAGAGGATACTTGAGAAGACAGTGGGCCCGACAAGGAAGGATTGGAGCCAGAGATTGGATGATGCGTTGTGGGCCTACAGAACGGCCTACAAGACGCCTATTGGGATGTCTCCCTTTAGGTTGGCCTACGGAAAGGCATGCCACCTTCCAGTGGAGCTAGAGCACAAGGCTTGGTGGGCTGTCCAGAAGTTCAACATGGATTATGATGAAGCGGGCCTACATAGGAAGCTACAGCTAAATGAGCTTGAGGAGATAAGGAATGAGGCCTACGATGCTTCATGGATCTACAAGGAGAAGACAAAGGCCTACCATGACAAAATGATTCGCGGAAAAAGCTTCCAAGTGGGCCAGAAAGTTCTGTTATTCCATTCCAGACTTAAGCTATTCCCGGGTAAACTTCGTTCTCGTTGGGTTGGTCCATTTATAGTTACAAATGTGTTTACTCATGGTGCTGTAGAGATCAAGAGTGAGAAGACGGGGAAGGAGTTCAAGGTAAATTGATGTCGCTTTTATCGAGCGACCAATTTAACCCTGAAATGTCATTAGTAGTACGTAATAAATAGGGATCGTTCTATTCCGGGGATTGAGGGTACACCTGTCATTGTCAAACAATTAAACAATTAAAATTAAAACAAAGTATAATATTTACAAAATATAGACATATTTACGAAAAGGGGGGAGTTTTTGGTTTTTGGTTTTAATTTCCGAAAATAAAATCTAAGTTACCTAAATAATTAAAATGCAAAAACATAAAAATACAAATGGAATGCAAGAACAAAGATCAAAGTCGAAACTCATGATTAAAATTAATTCAAGTTCATCATTGTTCATCATAGTCATGCAAGAGGAGTTGATCATGTGAAACGTTCAAAAGCAAACAATTTCCCATATTTTACTTTCAATGCTAATTAACCTAAGTGAAAGCACCTAGATTAATTCTATCAAACATGCATTCAAGCCCTAGAAAGCTAGTCAATCATACATGTTTAACGCAATAAGCACCTAGAAAGGCTATCAACTCAAATGTGCAACTTAGTATGAAAAAGTCCACCTAATTGCAATCTTCTTTGATTAAATTCGGTTTTTGTACAAAACCTTTACTACTTATCGATTCAAGAACACAAAACCAAAAAGTTGATTCATGTTCTCAAATTCGTAGCAACAATCACATAAGAACCCTAAATGTTTCGAACCATTCAAGATAATCATACAAAAGATTTCTATCATGCAAATTTAATCAAACACTCACACAAAAGCAACCATAAATCGCAATATATGAATCTGAAAATTAACAATTCATCATAAAATTTCAGAAAACAATACTTGTTCATACATATGTGTCAACTAAGGCAAAACCAACGAAAATACAAAGCAAAGGTACAAGGAGAATCGGATTACACCGTGATGAAGATGAGATGAATGAAGTGATGATGTGGTCTCTTGAATTTCGAAAGCAATCTTCAAGGTGGAGGGTGGATGGTGTGCACGGCTTGTCTTCTTCTTCCTTGGCCTTGCTTGCACTTCGTGGTTGCCCTAGAGGATGGAGAAGAACACGGCTAGGCTAGAGAGATTTCTGAATTATTTTCTCAAAGTATAAACGCAAAAGTGTGGAATTCGGAACCCTTGACGTTGAGAGAAGAGAGGAATATATAGGGGACGGCTTCTAGGTCTTCAATCCGTCCACAACCCTAGCAAAGCTCACGGCAATCTCTTGCTTCCTCCACATAATTTTCTCCAATGATTTCGTGCCACATAAGCCCTATGAGGTGGTGCAACCAATCACAAAATTCCAATATAAATTCCCTAAACAATCTTGCCGAAATATATATAGATATTTTCTGATTTCCTTCACCAATTTCGGCAACAATATACTTAGAGAATAAAGGGGGACGAACCTAGACTCCTTTGAGAGCTTTTTGTGTTCAACACATATTCTCTTTCCTTTAAAAGCTCCCTAAGAAATCTCCACGAAATCTCTTTATTTTTTTCTGATTTTTCCTCACGGCAAAACCCTTGCTTTTCTCTTCATTATCTTTTGCCGAATTCCCTAGGGTTTGCACGGCATCCCCTTGTTTTCCTCTTGGCTTGGACGGCTAGGTCTTCTAGGGTTTTATCTCTTGATTTATTTCCATAAAAATAACCCTAGAAAATCTCCATAGAAAATCTTCTTTATTTTCTGATTTTTGGACGCCTCTTCCTTGTTTCTCTCATGCAATTTCACGGCAAACATATCTTTAGGGCTAGGGTTTGCGTCACAAACCCTAGTGTCATGGGCTTTGATGGGCCATTATCCAATTTGCCGAAAATCCAAAGAGTTCTTGGGCCTCGTTGCTTCATCTTCAAGCCTTCTCATTTTCCAACGCAAAACACATTATTTTTCCATTTCTTTTTCATGGTTGCGTTGGAAACTTGCTAGGGAAGCCTTCCTCCATTTCGTAGGATTTCCTGGTTGGACTAGGAAAGCTTGTTTCTTCATTTCTGCTCAAATGTGTGGGCCATTTTCTCTCATGTTCGTTCGTCTTGATGTTCGCAAGCTCCTCTTTCCATTCGTGCGTTCATTTCCACTTTCTAGCTCGGAGGTCCTGAAAATAGAAACTATACTTAAAATAGAAACTTTCTAAAAAATGAAAATAGAAACTTACTAAAAATGAAAAATAGAAACTTTCCAGAAATGAGAAATGAAAAATGAGAAATGAGAAATGAGAAATGAAAAATGAAGACAAAAATGGAAACTTTCTACAATAAGGAACTTTCCCAATCAAAGAATGGAAACTTTCCCAAACAGGGATTTCTCAAGGAAATGGCGCAGAAAAGTGTAGGGAAATGCAGTTAAAACGTCGCATTAAAATGCTCCTATCAACCTACTGTTCTGAGGAGTCTACATCACCTACACCAAGTCCATCTCCTCCTTCACGTTCACCTTCACCTGTGATTTCGTCCAACTCTACACCACCACCTTCACCACCACCTGAAGAAGTCGAAGAAGAGAGAATGGCATCTATTAGGGAACTTTCCACTGCAACTGTTGAAGGAGGACCCCCTACAGGCATAGTATACCCTCCCCCTGCAGCTGGAAGACAAGCAGAGTTTGAGCTAAAGAGTGGTTTGTTGCACAAGCTCCCTATCTTCCATGGACTTAATATGGAGGACGCTAACAAGCATGTTCGAGAATTTCAATCTGTTTGTGCAAACATGCAACCACAAGGGGCAGATGAGAACCTTCTTAAGATGAGAGCATTTCCATTCTCTCTAGCTGATAGAGCCAAGGATTGGCTATATGAACTTCCTGCAGGACGTATCACTTCATGGGAGACAATGAGAAAGGCCTTCTTGGAGAAATACTTCCCAGCTTCTAAGGTCATCACACTTAGAAAGAAGCTCAGTGGAATAGAGCAAGCCCATGATGAGTCCTATGCTGCTTACTATGAGAGGTTCAATTCCTTACTTGCACAATGTCCTCAACATCAGATGAAGGATGAGACCCTACTCACATGTTTCTATGAAGGACTTTTACCCTTGGAAAGGCAAATGTTGGATGCTGCAGCTGGAGGAGCTTTTGTGGATAAGTCCCCTACAGTTGGGAAGGAGCTGATAGCTAATCGTGCCTTGAACTCTCAACAATATGAGGGGGTAGGACACTCTACTCGTAGGGTGCATGAGATGAGCAAGAATACTGCAATTGAGGACCAACTGAATAAGCTTACTCTACTCATGAACCAAGTGGTAAGTTCCAAGGGACCAAGTGCAACAATAGCTTGTGGGGTATGCTCTATGCAAGGGCATGTTACAGATCAGTGCCCTCAACTTAATGAGAATGGAGGATGGGAATCTGCAAATGCTATTGGAGGATATCAAGGAGGATACCAAGGAGGACCTCAACGTCCTAGACATGATCCTTACTCCAATACGTACAACCCAGGATGGAGGGACCATCCCAACTTCAAGTGGACTAACAATGATAACGTTCAGAATCCTCTTGGTGGGAACTTCCAACGTCCTCAAGGGCCTTCATTCCAAGGATCATCTTTTCAAAGGCCCTACATGCCCCCTCCTCAACAGAACTCAGGACCTTCAATGTCTCACTATGACAAAACGTTGGAAGCCTTGACTAGTTCCACCCAGGCCTTGACAAACTCTACTCAAGCTTTGATTCAAGGACAACAGACCCACACTAAGGATATTGCAGATCTTAAGAAACAGATGGGCCAAGTTGTGGACTTCATGAGCAAGATTCATGAGACTGGGAAGCTTCCTAGTGGCACAATACCTAACCCTAAGGGTAATGTGGAGAATGCATCAGTTGTGACTACGAGGAGTGGGAGACCATTTGTGGATCCACCCAAGCTTCCTAGTTCAATGAATGTTAATAAAGGCCGCCCTCAACCTTAAGGGACCTGGACTAGGTACCAATAAGGGGTTTAGGCCAATATTAATAAACACGACTTCACCTATTCCATCTTTAATTTACAACCTACAATTAAAATTCGTATTCAACAATATAAATAACAACCTAAGTAATTAATTAACTAAATTTCGACAATTACAAAATAAACAAGTAAATTTTTTTTTTTTTTTTTTTTTTTTTTTTCGGTCACAATATACAAAACAAATATTCACAATATGGCAAATGATTTTTCAATCCCCGGCAACGGCGCCAAAAATTGATGTCGCTTTTATCGAGCGACCAATTTAACCCTGAAATGTCATTAGTAGTATAAAGTAAATAGGGATCGTTCTATTCCGGGGATTGAGGGTACACCTGTCATTGTCAAACAATTAAACAATTAAAATTAAAACAAAGTATAATATTTACAAAATATAGACATATTTACGAAAAAGGGGGAGTTTTTGGTTTTTGGTTTTAATTTCCGAAAATAAAATCTAAGTTACCTAAATAATTAAAATGCAAAAACATAAAAATACAAATGGAATGCAAGAACAAAGATCAAAGTCGAAACTCATGATTAAAATTAATTCAAGTTCATCATTGTTCATCATAGTCATGCAAGAGGAGTTGATCATGTGAAACGTTCAAAAGCAAACAATTTCCCATATTTTACTTTCAATGCTAATTAACCTAAGTGAAAGCACCTAGATTAATTCTATCAAACATGCAATCAAGCCCTAGAAAGCTAGTCAATCATGTCATGTTTAACGCAATAAACACCTAGAAAGGCTATCAACTCAAATGTGCAACTTAGTATGAAAAAGTCCACCTAATTGCAATCTTCTTTGATTAAATTCGGTTTTTGTACAAAACCTTTACTACTTATCGATTCAAGAACACAAAACCAAAAAGTTGATTCATGTTCTCAAATTCGTAGCAACATTCATATAAAAACCCTAAATGTTTCGAACCATTCAAGATAAACATACAAAAGATTTCTATCATGCAAATTTAATCAAACACTCACACAAAAGCAACCATAAATCGCAATATATGAATCTGAAAATTAACAATTCATCATAAAATTTCAGAAAACAATACTTGTTCATACATATGTGTCAACTAAGGCAAAACCAACGAAAATACAAAGCAAAGGTACAAGGAGAATCGGATTACACCGTGATGAAGATGAGATGAATGAAGTGATGATGTGGTCTCTTGAATTTCGAAAGCAATCTTCAAGGTGGAGGGTGGATGGTGTGCACGGCTTGTCTTCTTCTCCCTTGGCCTTGCTTGCACTTCGTGGTTGCCCTAGAGGATGGAGAAGAACACGGCTAGTCTAAAGAGTTTTCTGAATTATTTTCTCAAAGTGTAAACGTAAAGAATGGAACTTCGGAACCCTTGACGTTGAGAAAGTGTAGGAATATATAGGGGACGGCCCATAGGTGTCCAAGCCGTCCAAAACCCTAGAGATGTTCACGGCATGTGCTTGATTCCTCCACATAATTTCCTCCAATGAATTCTTGCCACATAAGCCCTATGAGGTGGTGCAACCAATCACAAAATTCCAATATCAATTCCCTAAATAATTCTTGCCGAAATATGTAGATAATTTCTGATTTTATACACCAATTTCGGCAACAATATATTTAGAGAATAAAAGGGGGATGAACCTAGACTCCTTTGAGAGCTTTTTGTGTTCAACACATATTCTCTTTCCTTTAAAAGCTCCCTAAGAAATCTCCACGAAATCTCTTTATTTTTCTGATTTTTCCTCACGGCAAAAACCCTAATTTCTCTCTTCATTATCTCTTGCCGAATTCCCTAGGGTTTGCACGGCATCCCCTTGTTTTCCTCTTGGCTTGGACGGCTAGGTCTTCTAGGGTTTTATCTCTTGATTTATTTCCATAAAAATAACCCTAGAAAATCTCCATAGAAAATCTTCTTTATTTTCTGATTTTTGGACGCCTCTTCCTTGTTTCTCTCATGCAATTTCACGGCAAACATATCTTTAGGGCTAGGGTTTGCGTCACAAACCCTAGTGTCATGGGCTTTGATGGGCCATTATCCAATTTGCCGAAAATCCAAAGAGTTCTTGGGCCTCGTTGCTTCATCTTCAAGCCTTCTCATTTTCCAACGCAAAACACATTATTTTTCCATTTCTTTTTCATGGTTGCGTTGGAAACTTGCTAGGGAAGCCTTCCTCCATTTCGTAGGATTTCCTGGTTGGACTAGGAAAGCTTGTTTCTTCATTTCTGCTCAAATGTGTGGGCCATTTTCTCTCATGTTCGTTCGTCTTGATGTTCGCAAGCTCCTCTTCCCATTCGTGCGTTCATTTCCACTTTCTAGCTCGGATGTCCTGAAAATAGAAACTATACTTAAAATAGAAACTTTCTAAAAAATGAAAATAGAAACTTACTAAAAATGAAAAATAGAAACTTTCCAGAAATGAGAAATGAAAAATGAGAAATGAGAAATGAGAAATGAAAAATGAAGACAAAAATGGAAACTTTCTACAATAAGGAACTTTCCCAATCAAAGAATGGAAACTTTCCCAAACAGGGATTTTTCAAGGAAATGGCGCAGAAAAGTGTAGGGAAATGCAGTTAAAACGTCGCATTAAAATGCTCCTATCAAATTCCCCCACACTTAGCTTTTGCTAGTCCCTTAGCAAAATCAAACTAAGACACACACTAAGACTCAACGAAAATTTAAAGACTTGACAAAAACAATGACTCTATTGCCCTTCAACTATTTGTCTCAGCAATCTCTTACTTTCATAACACCAAGATTAGCACTTAACCAAAATTCAATGTTAGGCATTCAAGAGTTAATTAAAACACATAACTTACATATACACAAGTAGGACTTGGTTGAAACAATGGTGATGGTTTCTGTTAAGCATGTTTCAAACAAGTATGATTCAACTCCTCACAAGTTATATCCACTCTTTCTTCTCTCAGATCATGGCAATGCTTAAAAGCTTATACACTCAAGTATATGTGAAAGATAGCAAGTATATCACATAATTCAAGAAACGAAAGCACATGTATAATTTTCTTTAAAGATCTCATGAAGGATACCAACTACTTGCACAGATGGACCCAAGCCATAGGTTCAACTCTTGTAACTCATCTCCACATCAAGGGCTGTCCCATCTTAAGGATCAAGAAGGTCTTCTTAAAGGTTGTAATGGGGCCAAGGCTCAAGGTTTTAAGAAATGAAGGGTAAGGATTTATCAAAGTGTCCTAAAAACCTAGCAGAGCACATGTAAATGTAGAGACCACAAGAAATCCACCAATGCATTGCAAAAACGTCACTTCCCCTAGAGGTAACATAAAAGGGGCCTAGTGTCTTCATGTTGGGCCCAATCTTCATTGTAAACTTCCCCTGAACTATAGTGAATGGACAAAGGTCAAATTTTTCTTTAATAGGCCTTCATTTCAAAGTAAACTCCAAAATCACTAAGTATGGGGGACTAAAATCCATAAATATTTCTTTCTTTTCTTTTCTAGCCGTACATTTTTTCTTTTCTTTTCATTTTTCACGGCTTTCACATATTTTTTTCTTTATGGACAAGTCTACCCCCACACTTGAACTTTAACCTCTTCTCAATTTCCATCCTTAGCACCAAACCCATGTAGTATGTCTCAAAAGATAGCTCCACTAAGTTCTTAGAACAAAGGGTAGGGTTGTTACTATACTAAGCTTCATGGTTAAGGATTTTAGGGTGATGAACGAAAAGGCTTAATGTAGGCTCAAAGGGGCTTATCTAGGGGGGTCCCACGACGGGCACAAATGGGGACACAAGTTTATATGGCAATGGTGGTAATTCCTAGGATGCCTCTATCCCTTCCAGAATCAGGGCCATGTATTGACAAACGTCTCAACAAGCACAAGAGTGAATTCTAGCATTCTCTAGTCCATCAAACTTAATCTATGGCAAGCAGTCAATCAAATGAAAGAATAATGAGATCATCAAAACATCGCCAAGAAATTAAGAATATATATTTCATTTTTACTCCAAGAAAAAAAGGACATGGCTCAAATATCTCACATGGGTTTTTATGAATCAAAACTCATCTTAACATGCTCATATTCTGTACCAAAGTCACGAAATCCATATCCACTACAAGGCACACATTTTTCATATATCTCAATTAACCAAAGAATACCATTTTAAAGTCATCTCAATTTTGTGATCCTCTTTTAATCATGATTTCAGAGATATAGAATCATCCTAGACAGTTGAAAGGGCATCCTAAGACTCAAAACAAAAACAAAAGCAACGAAAATTTTTAAATTTTTGACATTTTTCAATTTTTTTTTTTTTTTTTTTTTTTGTATTTTTCAATATATATGACTCAAAACAAAAGTGTAAATCCCTTCCCCCACACTTAAATATTGCATTGTCCTCAATGTAATCAAGAATAAGCATGCAATGAAACACTTAAGCATATAAGGATGGAGTTTACGAAAATAATACTAAATTCAAAAAGCAAAAACGAAAAATAGAAAATAAGGATAAAGAAAGCAAATCTGATTTGCATGGGTTGCCTCCCAAGTAGCGCTTGGTTTTAACGTCTTCTCAGCCTAGACGTGGTTTCCTCTTCTCCTCAGTTGGTGGAACCTTCAAAGCCTCCCTTTGGGTTTGGAATTGTGTTGCTCGGAAGCTTACCACTCTCATGAAACTTGGTCATGAAGTCCACCACTTGTCCCATTTGCTTCTTGAGCTCTGCAATGTCCTTGGCATTGGTCTGTTGTCCTTGAAGCAAAGTCTGTGTGGCACTAGTCAATGCCTGCGTGGAATTAGTCAAGGCCTCTATCGTCTTATCATAGTGAGAATTGGAATTCCCTATGTTGTGTTGAGGAGGCATGTAAGGTCTTTGATAGGGAGGTCCTTGAGGACGTTGGAAACTGCCACCAAGAGGGTTCTGAACATTTTCATTGTTGGTCCATTTGAAGTTGGGGTGGTCCCTCCATCCAGGGTTATAGGTATTCGAATATGGATCATACCTTGGACGTGGGGGACCCCCTTGGTTCCCTTGATAGCCTCCTATAGCATTCACAGACTCCCAACCACCATTCTCACTCAGTTGAGGACATTGATCCGTAGGATGTCCTTGAGTAAAGCATACCCCACAAGCAGAGGGTCCTCCATGGCCTTGAGTAGTCGCCACCTTGTTCACAAGAAGGGTGAGTTTGCTCAATTGATCCGCAATGGCAGGACTAGTGCTCACCTCATTTACCCTACGAGTGGGTTGTCTCACACCCTCATACTGTTGGGAGTTTAGGGCACGATTAGCTATAAGTTCCTTCCCAACCGCAGGTGACTTATCCACAAAAGCTCCACCAGCTGCAGCATCCAACATTTGCCTTTCCAAGGGTAAGAGTCCTTCGTAGAAACATGTAAGTAGGGTCTCATCCTTCATTTGATGTTGAGGACATTGTGCAAGTAGGGAGTTGAACCTCTCGTAGTAGGCAGCATAGGACTCATCATGGGCTTGCTCTATTCCACTAAGCTTCTTTCTAAGTGTGATGACCTTAGAAGCTGGGAAGTATTTTTCCAAGAAGGCCTTTCGCATTGTCTCCCATGAGGTGATACGTCCTGCAGGAAGCTCATATAGCCAATCTTTGGCTCTGTCAGCTAAGGAGAATGGAAATGCTCTCATCTTCAGAAGATTCTCATCTGCCCCTTGTGGTTGCATGTTTGCACAAACAGATTGAAATTCTCGAACATGCTTGTTAGCATCCTCCATATTAAGTCCATGGAAGATAGGGAGCTTGTGCAACAAACCACTCTTTAGCTCAAACTCTGCTTGTCTTCCAGCTGCAGGGGGAGGGTAAACTATGCCTGTAGGGGGTCCTCCTTCAACAGTTGCGGTGGAGAGTTCCCTAATAGATGCCATTCTCTCTTCCCTGACTTCTTCAGGTGGTGGTGAAGGTGGTGGTGTAGAGTTGGACGAAATCACAGGTGAAGGTGAACGTGAAGGAGGAGATGGACTTGGTGTAGGTGATGTAGACTCCTCAGAAAAGTAAGTCCGCTTCCCTTGCTCGTTAAATGTGTACTCTTTGTATGTTGAAGGGGAAGGGCTTGTGTGCTCAAGAAGTGAAGGACCCTTCAAGCGAGCGAGCCTTGCTTCGATTTCCTTTAGTGTAGAGGATCTAAAAGGCTCGGTCATTCATAGGAATCCTGAATATCATCAAAATTCAAAGAAGTTAGCAAAGTATAAAGTGAGCTAATTACAAATTAGTGATTGATACATCAACCTTACTATTCATGAGTCACTATTCACAAGTTACTATTCACGACTTTACTATTTATGATTTATACAAGTATAAAGAGAAGTATAAATTACAAACTATCCACAATCTTTTCACAAATAAACCACGTAAGAAGTTTATGCAAGTATAAAATGTACAAAACAACACAATTTA
The DNA here is from genome assembly GCF_002994745.2 of Rosa chinensis. NCBI lineage: Eukaryota > Viridiplantae > Streptophyta > Magnoliopsida > Rosales > Rosaceae > Rosa > Rosa chinensis. The sequence goes on along the minus strand of NW_024387552.1, from coordinate 7,751 downwards.
CAAGTGGAGGTTATGTTCAAGTATCTTATTATCTTTACAAAATAAAGTTAATATCTCAATTGATTACAAGTTGTAAGTCGAGCCCAATAGAAACCACTACTATTGGTGAGATACGATCTAGGGATAGTCGCCTAGACATAAGTCACTTTCCTTTGTTTCAGAAGGCTAGATGGCCAGATTAAGAGGTAAGTGAGAGGGAGGACTCATTTTGGTGACACTACGGAGGCTACTCCCTCATTGAGGTTTAGGCCCCTATTGGCTACTCCCACATTGTGGTTTACGCACGGTCTATAGTATCTCTGAGATCCAATTTGAACCCATCACCCAGGGTCTCAACCTAAGACACCACCTATATGCCCCTTACTCAGCTTGGAAAGGACTCATGTGTTAGACAGTTCTCCAAATGCTAATAAAAGCCGCCCTCAACCTCATAAGACCTTAGAAAGGCACTAATGAAGGGTTAAGGCCAATATTAACAAAAGGGCCCTTATCTACTCATACGATTTTACACACTTATAACAATCAAGAAGTTAACAATATTTATAATTAATTCTTTACATTTCCTTTGTTTAACAAGATTAGACACCATTTACACAAAACTTTCACACAAACAAACAAAACGTCACTATTCACATCTAATTATCTTCTTTTTTTTTTTTTTTTTTTTTTTTTTTCACGAAATTAAGTAAAATTACTTCTATTCTTTCCTTTTCTTTACAATTATTTTCAACACTTAGGTACGGGAACAGGGAGTCTCGATGTGCAATGGGGCTGAAACAGCTACCCTTTTCAAGACTATGTTTAATCCAATATACCTTAGGTGCATCACAACATTTTCTTTTGTTATAAATACCATTGATTTCGAATTAAATTCCAAGCGGTAAATCAAGTGGACGTGCGGCCCAAGTATAATCGTCAAGACACTAAGTCTCTCCTACATCCTTTGGGCAACCTTACTGAAATGGCCAGGTAGGGGAGGGCGAACACAAGAGGTAGGATCCATTTTGGCATGAGCTACTCCCACATTGTGGTTTAGGCCCATTTGCATGCACTTCTGAATCCAAGAACCCGTTATGAACGTTGTCCCCTTTCCTAGACACCATCCCACATAGGCTATACTTACTTGGATGAAAAAGGTCCTAAGTGTGAAGACAGTTCAATGAATGTTAATAAAGGCCGCCCTCAACCTTAAGGGACCTGGACTAGGTACCAATAAGGGGTTTAGGCCAATATTAATAAACACGACTTCACCTATTCCATCTTTAATTTACAACCTACAATTAAAATTCGTATTCAACAATATAAATAACAACCTAAGTAATTAATTAACTAAATTTCGACAATTACAAAATAAACAAGTAAATTTTTTTTTTTTTTTTTTTTTTTTTTTCGGTCACAATATACAAAACAAATATTCACAATATGGCAAATGATTTTTCAATCCCCGGCAACGGCGCCAAAAATTGATGTCGCTTTTATCGAGCGACCAATTTAACCCTGAAATGTCATTAGTAGTATAAAGTAAATAGGGATCGTTCTATTCCGGGGATTGAGGGTACACCTGTCATTGTCAAACAATTAAACAATTAAAATTAAAACAAAGTATAATATTTACAAAATATAGACATATTTACGAAAAAGGGGGAGTTTTTGGTTTTTGGTTTTAATTTCCGAAAATAAAATCTAAGTTACCTAAATAATTAAAATGCAAAAACATAAAAATACAAATGGAATGCAAGAACAAAGATCAAAGTCGAAACTCATGATTAAAATTAATTCAAGTTCATCATTGTTCATCATAGTCATGCAAGAGGAGTTGATCATGTGAAACGTTCAAAAGCAAACAATTTCCCATATTTTACTTTCAATGCTAATTAACCTAAGTGAAAGCACCTAGATTAATTCTATCAAACATGCAATCAAGCCCTAGAAAGCTAGTCAATCATGTCATGTTTAACGCAATAAACACCTAGAAAGGCTATCAACTCAAATGTGCAACTTAGTATGAAAAAGTCCACCTAATTGCAATCTTCTTTGATTAAATTCGGTTTTTGTACAAAACCTTTACTACTTATCGATTCAAGAACACAAAACCAAAAAGTTGATTCATGTTCTCAAATTCGTAGCAACATTCATATAAAAACCCTAAATGTTTCGAACCATTCAAGATAAACATACAAAAGATTTCTATCATGCAAATTTAATCAAACACTCACACAAAAGCAACCATAAATCGCAATATATGAATCTGAAAATTAACAATTCATCATAAAATTTCAGAAAACAATACTTGTTCATACATATGTGTCAACTAAGGCAAAACCAACGAAAATACAAAGCAAAGGTACAAGGAGAATCGGATTACACCGTGATGAAGATGAGATGAATGAAGTGATGATGTGGTCTCTTGAATTTCGAAAGCAATCTTCAAGGTGGAGGGTGGATGGTGTGCACGGCTTGTCTTCTTCTCCCTTGGCCTTGCTTGCACTTCGTGGTTGCCCTAGAGGATGGAGAAGAACACGGCTAGTCTAAAGAGTTTTCTGAATTATTTTCTCAAAGTGTAAACGTAAAGAATGGAACTTCGGAACCCTTGACGTTGAGAAAGTGTAGGAATATATAGGGGACGGCCCATAGGTGTCCAAGCCGTCCAAAACCCTAGAGATGTTCACGGCATGTGCTTGATTCCTCCACATAATTTCCTCCAATGAATTCTTGCCACATAAGCCCTATGAGGTGGTGCAACCAATCACAAAATTCCAATATCAATTCCCTAAATAATTCTTGCCGAAATATGTAGATAATTTCTGATTTTATACACCAATTTCGGCAACAATATATTTAGAGAATAAAAGGGGGATGAACCTAGACTCCTTTGAGAGCTTTTTGTGTTCAACACATATTCTCTTTCCTTTAAAAGCTCCCTAAGAAATCTCCACGAAATCTCTTTATTTTTCTGATTTTTCCTCACGGCAAAAACCCTAATTTCTCTCTTCATTATCTCTTGCCGAATTCCCTAGGGTTTGCACGGCATCCCCTTGTTTTCCTCTTGGCTTGGACGGCTAGGTCTTCTAGGGTTTTATCTCTTGATTTATTTCCATAAAAATAACCCTAGAAAATCTCCATAGAAAATCTTCTTTATTTTCTGATTTTTGGACGCCTCTTCCTTGTTTCTCTCATGCAATTTCACGGCAAACATATCTTTAGGGCTAGGGTTTGCGTCACAAACCCTAGTGTCATGGGCTTTGATGGGCCATTATCCAATTTGCCGAAAATCCAAAGAGTTCTTGGGCCTCGTTGCTTCATCTTCAAGCCTTCTCATTTTCCAACGCAAAACACATTATTTTTCCATTTCTTTTTCATGGTTGCGTTGGAAACTTGCTAGGGAAGCCTTCCTCCATTTCGTAGGATTTCCTGGTTGGACTAGGAAAGCTTGTTTCTTCATTTCTGCTCAAATGTGTGGGCCATTTTCTCTCATGTTCGTTCGTCTTGATGTTCGCAAGCTCCTCTTCCCATTCGTGCGTTCATTTCCACTTTCTAGCTCGGATGTCCTGAAAATAGAAACTATACTTAAAATAGAAACTTTCTAAAAAATGAAAATAGAAACTTACTAAAAATGAAAAATAGAAACTTTCCAGAAATGAGAAATGAAAAATGAGAAATGAGAAATGAGAAATGAAAAATGAAGACAAAAATGGAAACTTTCTACAATAAGGAACTTTCCCAATCAAAGAATGGAAACTTTCCCAAACAGGGATTTTTCAAGGAAATGGCGCAGAAAAGTGTAGGGAAATGCAGTTAAAACGTCGCATTAAAATGCTCCTATCAGTGCACGGAATAGTAAAGCTTCCAGGATCCTTACACTTTGGAGGAATCTTCCTCTGAATCAGGGCAGAGACATTCTCACTTACCTTTACCACCTCCTTTTCACGGTTTACTCTCCTAGTAGTGCAAGCTCTTTGAGGAACTTGGCATACTTAGGGACTTGCTTGATGGCCTCTAGGAGGGGTAGGTTTACTTGCACCTTCTTGAAAGTTTCCAAGATGGCTTGGTCACTTTCATCCTTCTTAGATTGGGCAAACCTGCGTGGGAAGGCATGCAAGAAGAAGAAGGGTTAGCAATAACCGAATTCGATAGGTTAGAATTATTACCTTTGATTTCCGGTTTTGCCTTTAAAGATGAGGATGCCTTGGTCTCTTCCTTTGACGTTGCAGGGTCCTTCTCAACACCCAACTTGGTGGGCTCTTGGTCTTCCTCAATCTCTATGCTCATTTGGACCTTCTGGGTTGCTTGGGTGGATCCACCAATGGTCTTCCACTCCTCGTAGTCACAACTGATGCATTCTCCACATTACCCTTAGGTAGGTATTGTGCCACTAGGAAGCTTCCCAGTCTCATGAATCTTGCTCATGAAGTCCACAACTTGGCCATCTGCTTCTTAAGATCTGCAATATCCTTAGTGTGGGTCTGTTGTCCTTGAATCAAAGCTTGAGTAGAGTTTGTCAAGGCTTGGGTGGAACTAGTCAAGGCTTCCAACGTTTTGTCATAGTGAGACATTGAAGGTCCTGAGTTCTGTTGAGGAGGAGGCATGTAGGGCCTTTGAAAAGATGATCCTTGGAATGAAGGCCCTTGAGGACGTTGGAAGTTCCACCAAGAGGATTCTGAACGTTATCATTGTTGGTCCACTTGAAGTTGGGATGGTCCCTCCATCCTGGGTTATAAGTATTGGAGTAAGGGTCATGTCTAGGACGTTGAGGTCCTCCTTGATATCCTCCTTGATACCCTCCAATAGCATTTGCAGATTCCCATCCTCCATTCTCATTGAGTTGAGGCACTGATCTGTAACATGCCCTTGCATAGAGCATACTCCACAAGCTATTTTTGCACTTGGTCCCTTGGAACTTACCACTTGATTCATGAGTAGAGTAAGCTTACTCAGTTGGTCTTCAATGGCAGTATTCTTGCTCATCTCATGCACCCTACGAATAGAGTGTCCTACCCCTCATATTGTTGGAGTTCAAGGCACGATTAGCTATAAGCTCCTTCCCAACTGCAGGTGACTTATCCACGAAGCTCCTCCAGCTGCAGCATCCAACATTTGCTTTCCAAGGGTAGAGTCCTTCATAGAAACATGTGAGTAGGGTCTCATCCTTCATCTGATGTTGAGGACATTGTGCAAGTAAGGAATTGAACCTCTCATAGTAAGCAGCATAGGACTCATCATGGCTTGCTCTATTCCACTGAGCTTCTTTCTAAGTGTGATGACCTTAGAAGCTGGGAAGTATTTCTCCAAGAAGGCCTTTCTCATTGTTTCCCATGATGTGATACGTCCTGCAGGAAGTTCATATAGCAATCCTTGGCTCTATCAGCTAGAGAGAATGGAAATGCTTCATCTTCAGAGATTCTCATCTGCCCTTGTGGTTGCATGTTTGCACAAACAGATTGGAATTCTCGTACGTGCTTATTAGCATCCTCCATATTAAGGCCATGAAGATAGGAGCTTGTGCAACAGTCCACTCTTAAGCTCAAACTCTGCTTGTCTTCCAGCTGCTAGGGCAGGGATATACTATGCTGTAGGGGTCCTCCTTCAACGTTGCGTGAGAGTTCCCTATAGATGCATTCTCTCTTCTTCGCTCTTCAGTGGGGTGAAGGTGGTGTTTAGAGTGGACGAAATCACAGTTGAAGGTTGAACGTGAAGAGGATGAACTAGGTGTTAGTGATGTATGACTCTCGAAAGTAAGTCCGCTTCCCTGTCGTTAAATGTGTACTCTTTGATGTTGAAGGGAAGGGCTTGTGTGTCAAGAAGTGAAGGACCCTTCAAGCGAGCGAGCCTTGCTTCGATTTCCTTTAGTGTAGAGGATCTAAAAGGCTCGGTCATTCATAGGAATCCTGAACATCATCAAAATTCAAAGAAGTTAGCAAAGTATAAAGTGAGTTAATTACAAATTAGTGATTTATACATCAACCTTACTATTCACGAGTCACTATTCACAAGTTACTATTCACGACTTTACTATTTATGATTTATACAAGTATAAAGAGAAGTATAAATTACAAACTATCCAAAATCTTTTCACAAATAAACTACGTAAGAAGTTTATACAAGTAAAAAAAAATGTACAAACAACACAATTTACAAGTGGAGGTTATGTTCAAGTATCTTATTATCTTTACAAATAAAGTTAATATCTCAATTGATTACAAGTTGTAAGTCGAGCCCAATAGAAACCACTACTATTGGTGAGATACGATCTAGGGATAGTCGCCTAGACATAAGTCGCTTTCCCTTTGTTTCAGAAGGCTAGATGGCCAGATTAAGAGATACGTGAGAGGGAGGACTCATTTTGGTGACACTACGGAGGCTACTCCCTCATTGAGGTTTAGGCCCCTATCGGCTACTCCCACATTGTGGTTTACGCACAGTCTATAGTATCTCTGAGATCCAATTTGAACCCCATCATCCCAGGGTCTCAACCTAAGACACCACCTATATGCCTCTTACTCAGCTTGGAAAGAACTCATGTGTTAGACAGTTCTCCAAATTCTAATAAAAGCCGCCCACAACCTCATAAGACCTTAGAAAGGCACTAATGAAGGGTTAAGGCCAATATTAACAAAAGGGCCCTTATCTACTCATACGATTTTACACACTTATAACAATTAAGGACTTAACAATATTTAACAATTAATTCTTTTGTTTTCTTTGTATAACAAGACTTGACACATTGTAAACACAACTTTTACACAACAAAACGTCACACTTTGTACAACTTCCTCTATTTTTTTTTTTTTTTTTTTTTTTTTTTTTTTACGAAAATACTTACAAATATTTGTTTTTCTTCCTTTTCTTTACAATTATTTTCAACACTTAGGTACGGGAACAGGGAGTCTCGATGTGCAATGGGACTGAAACAGCTACCCTTTTCAAGACTATGTTTAATCCAATATACCTTAGTGAATCCAATATTTTCATTTATTATCTAATCATTGATTTCAAATTCAAATTCCAAGCGGTAAAATCAAGAGACGGCCCAAGTATAGTCGTCTAGACACAAAGTCCCTCCTACATCCTTTGGGCAACCTTACTGAAATGGCCAGGTAGGGGAGGGCGACCACGAGAGGTAGAATCCATTTTGGCATGAGCTACTCCCACATTGTGGTTTAGGCCATTTGCACGCACTTCTGGATTCAAGAACCAGTCATGAGCGTTGTCCCCTTCCTAGACACCATCCCACATAGGCTATACTTACTTGGATGAAAAAGGTCCTAAGTGTGAAGACAGTTCAATGAATGTTAATAAAGGCCGCCCTCAACCTTAAGGGACCTGGACTAGGTACCAATAAGGGGTTTAGGCCAATATTAATAAACACGACTTCACCTATTCCTTCTTTAATTTACAACTACAATTAAAATTCGTATTCAACAATATAAATAACAACCTAAGTAATTAATTACTAATTTTCGACAATTACAAATAATTAACAAGTAAATTTTTTTTTTTTTTTTTTTTTCGACAAATACAAAACACAAACAATATGCAAATGATTTTTCAATCCCCGGCAACGGCGCCAAAAATTGATGTCGCTTTTGCAGCGACCAATTTAACCCTGAAATGTCATTAGTAGTATAAAGTAAATAGGGATCGTTCTATTCCGGGGATTGAGGGTACACCTGTCATTGTCAAACAATTAAACAATTAAAATTAAAACAAAGTATAATATTTACAAAATATAACAAAATATATACATATTTACG